>NW_017096186.1:48311-101205 GCF_001412225.1 Nicrophorus vespilloides | reverse complement strand
TTGTATGAATCGTGAAATGAACGAAAAGGAAGTTCGTTGTGTGCAGCGTTCGCTGTGCGAGGCGTTCGTTATGCGAGGCACCACTGTATTTTGGAAGCTTTCCATGGATAAACCGTAAATGTTGACTGGATTAGTGCTTCGAATTGAAACGAATCACCCCCCTAGCAGCCAGAAATTGGCGACGCGCACATAAAGAGCAGATATAAATCGCAAATGTGTGTGCATTGAAATAATTCGAGGTCGGCGCTTAATGAGGTGATTAGCAATTTAGTTTTGCCTCCCCTTCAGGACCGAATGAAATTTGTGGGAAAATGCATTGTGCGCGCGTGGGGTAAGGGTAGAGAGGCTGAGGTTGTTCAGTATGGGATTTTTAAATGGGGTCCCCATGTGCCATCGCCATATAGCCATCATGTTTCCGCAAATTAAGGGATTGCGATGATAAATGTGTAGTGCAGAAACACACCCATACAAACCCCTGTGTGTACGCTGTGTACCAATTCGCAGTCCAGGAATCTATCACTTGCAGACTGCCTCAATTGCATCTGTCCACATCTGTCCACCACGTTCCACAAAATCAATTAAAATTCGACGATCTTTTATTTTCCATAAAAAAATGCATTTATCGCACGTTGATTGTTCTGAAAAATTGATTAAAATGAAAAGAAATAGTATTCAGACTCGTAGCTGCAGCTGAATATTCGTGACAATTCGCGATTGAAGATACTTTATATAATAGGGATAAATTATTTATACAAGAAAAAAATACAGAAAGCTGATTATTATTAACCTATTGCTGATACAAACAAGCGGCGAAAATATCCGCCCAACTTTTTTGTCAGGTTGTTCTGGCCGCAAAGGGTTAAATTAGTATTGCTTTTTGAAACATGTTACATAATAGTTTATATATAAAGAAAGAAACTTTCTTCTAAGTAAAACGAATACCTTGTAATTATGTTAGAAGCAGGGCTATTTTATTGTTAAGTTGCAGTGATGAGAAATTACCTCTTCCCTGATCAGGTATTTATTTTCACGAATCATATCTGGTTAGAAGTAGAAAAAAAGTAATGAATTTGTATATAATTTCATTGTAGATATTATATAACTTTCAATGTAAAGTGTGTGAGTAATATATAGGGTGATAAACTTAGAAACCATTAAAAGATACAAAATAAAACGCGAATTGTGGTGGATAGAGAAAAAGGAAAGAGGGTTTCCCCCCGTCTTTATAACCCTTTTAAATCTAATAAAAGTGTACGGTTTTATACAACCGCAAGCCTACAAACGTCAGGGTGCGAGTATCTCGGATAAGAATCCCGAGACAAATTTACGTGCCGAGACCCACTACGTTCCTAACTTGGAACTTGGATGAAGGAAAAAAGGAGAAACATTCTTGGAATACTTTTGCGCTGAAAAAAAAAAACTGAATTTGGAGTACAACGTGAAAAAGAACGTGCGCGAGGGCACACGAAACTGAAGATAAATCAACAATACAGAGAGTATAGCTGCAAAGATAACCGCCGCAGCGGCTGCCGGCTTAAACAACTGCCCCCGGGTGGCGATTTATTGCCGACGGCCTGATTTTATTCCAGTTAAATCATGAACAATTTATGTCGTGTAATTATCGCCACTGCCGCACACACACACTACATGTTCTCTAAATCTGCACACGAGAAACGTAGCTACCCTTAGATTTTGAATAAAGACGGGGGGCGGCATTTCCGTATTTGTCTATGTCTTGCTTCGCGAGCTTCACGTGCGATTAAATCAGAAACCATAAATATTGGAGCTTTTCAATTCCAAACAATTTTCTAGTAAAATTGAATCCTCCATCGAAATGCTTCTGCCTTGCAACATACATGTTTGTACGTATATATTACTGAAGCTATTTTATATTTTTCATTCTATGTACTACTTTCATCCCAACGTCTTTTCTTTAGAATTTATAAAATATACATTTTTATATATATTTATGTATTATACTATAATTTTAAATTCATATTAATAAAAATAACATTATGTAGATAATTTCCAGTTGTTTTGTCGTGAATTCAGTAAATATTTATTTATTGATGTTTCACTGTAAAATAAGTTATGATAATTCCAAAATTAATTACAAATAGTAAAAAAATTATTTTGGTATTTTTAGAAATAAAGTACTAAAAACTTGTATTTCCATTCAAAAAACTGTAGTTGACCAAACACATAGTAAACATTAGTATTTTCATTAAGAAAACTGTGATTTACCAAAGAAATAATAAAAACTTGTATTTGAATTGGGAAAACTGTTATTTACAAATCAGTGACTAAAAACTTGTATTTTCATTATGAAAAATGTAATTTACGAAACAAATAACATTTGTATTTTCATTAAGAAAATTGTGATTTACTAAAGATATAGTAATAACTTGTATTTTTATTATGAAAACTGTAATTTTCCAAACAAATAGTAGTAAACATTTATATTTCCATTAAGAAAACTGTTATTTGCCAAACAAAGAGTAAAAACTTGTATTTTCATTAATAAAATTGTGATTTAACAAACAAATGGTAGAAACTGTTATTTATTAATCAATGAGTATAATTTTGTATTTGCAGTGAGGAAATTGTGATTTACCAAACACATAGTAAAAACTTGTATTTTCATTATGAAAAATGTAATTTACGAAACAAATAACATTTGTATTTTCATTGATAATATTGTGATTTACTAAAGATATAGTAATAACTTGTATTTTTATTTTAAAAACTGTAATTTTCCATACAAATAGTAGTAAAAATTTATATTTCTATTAAGAAAACTCTTATTTACCAAACAAATAGTAAAACTTGTATTTTCATTAAGAAAACTGTGATTTAACAAACAAATGGTAAAAACTGTTATTTATTAATCAATGAGTATAATTTTGTATTTGCAGTGAGGAAATTGTGATTTACCAAACACATAGTAAAAACTTGTATTTTCATTATGAAAAATGTAATTTACGAAACAAATAACATTTGTATTTTCATTAAGAAAATTGTGATTTACTAAAATTATATTAATAACTTGTATTTTTATTAGGAAAACTGGGATTTACCAAACAAATAGTAAAAACTTGTATTTTCATTAAGAAGGTTGTGATTTAACAAACAAATGGTAAAAACTTGTATTTACATTTGAAAAAACTGTTATTTACCAATCAATGAGTAAAATTTTATATTTACGGTGAGAAATTTGTAATTTACTAAATAAATAGTAAATATTCGATTCATATAAATATTATAAAATAAGATTTTATTTCCTTTTACTAAAATTTCAAAGAGTTTCGAAATAATTTGTATATTTTTTTGTTTTATAATATTTATTAAATTACAAAACAAATACAGAAATGTATCTCCATTACACAAAATTAAAAGTTTTAGTAAACTTACAATACTTTAAGCATTAGATAAACGATTTGAACAGGTTGTATTATCTATTATAAAATTATTGCGGTTATAAAACGTCGCTTTTGGCTTGTTTTGTTATTGGAATAAAGCCAAAACTCAACAAAACTCTTTCCTAATATAATTATTAGTGCTATTTACTTTATGGTATAGATAACTGTTGTAGTATGACTGTAATAACATCTTTCTGCTGTTATTAATTATAATTACTGTAATGCTACAGCTGCTTCACTTCAAGCCTTCTTAAACATTGATTTTTTTTTCATTCCACCCGGCTCAGTTTTCCCCGTATTTTAATGACACAAATCCGAACTCGCGTATTTGGTTTTAATTAGAGGCTTTCCCTCTTCCCCCTCCCACCAACTCACTCACTCGCATTCATTAGATTCCTTTTGATCTGATTCCCTCCTCATCTCGCTCCTTATCCCCAGACCCATCACGGCTCCCCATCATACATAACAAATGGTTTGTTTTAAGAAGTTTGATTATCCGTGTCGCTCTCTGTATTCTGTCGACGACAACCGAAACTGATTGTGAGAAGATAGCTGAAATACAAGCATCTAGATATATAAAGAAAGAGAGAGAGAAAAAAGGGAGAGTTTGTGGAAAGTTCGGTGATTGGTGGATTATTGATGGGTTTCGATGGGGTGGCTATCCTATTTTTATTCCAGTTTTGCTCCTGTCACCAAACAAACTCGGCATTCGGCCAGGGTATTCAATTACATCATCGCCGGGCCTAATTTATGGTAATTCGATTCAGGCCTGTCGTCATGTGACTGTCAGGACTGGTGGAGCTGAAGTAATTAGTAACAATGTGTGTGTATGTATGTGAGGGAGTCTGCACGACTAAAATCGATCTTCTCGCCGAATCCCCAAGGCTCTTTCCTTCGTCTGCAGCAAATGCGACACACGAGTTTCTTCATCCATCTCATTCATAAGCACCCCTGTCGTTTCAGGGTGCAACAATACGAGGGAGAGAAAAGAAGTAGAAGTAAAAGGAAAGTGCGGGGTGGCGCGATAATGCACCGTAATTGTGCGAGAGCTGCGGCAAGTCGAAAAGGGAATTCGTTGACAAATATGCTGCCATTCAATATCGGTTGATTTGCTTTTTGTAGATACAGGAATTATTACCACAAAGCAAAAAAAATATCAATGTGCAATCAAATGTCGACACTTGTTATACTGAACTGAATACAATCAAATTCAGCAATTCTATTTCCTTCCACAAGAAATCAAATAAAATATGAAAATTAAAATGAAACAAGACAATTGAAAAAGTTAGAAAACATTAAAAGTTAGAAAAAAAAATGTAAAAATCAAGAAAATGTAGGAAATAACGAAAATTTAGAATAAATAAGGAAAACTTAGAATAAATAATAAAAATTTAGCAATAATTAAGAAATGATAGGCAAGGATATAAATAATTAGTGAAAGTTATTAAAAGGTAGAACAAGTTGTAAAAATTATTAAAATTAGTATAAAAAAAAAGCTAGAATAAATAAGGAAAATTAGAAAAACATTGAAAAAGTAATGAAAAGGTAGGAAATAAAGAAAAATTAGGATAAAAACAAATCTATAAAATATTACTAATTTTAAGTGATAATAATTAAGATCACAGTGTAATGGCATATTTTTAAATTCATTTAAATATAGAAATATGCTTGTAATTACAGTATTTAATTAATGATAGAATTAAATATTCAAGTTATGTAATATTATTTATACACAACTCTAGTATTTGGTTTTTGTTTGAGTTTTTGAAGATTTGTATGCTTTCGAACAAAAAGAGCGTAATAAAAACGTTTCTTCAATTTTGACAGATAATTACAGTTAAATGACAAACGATACAACAATATCACTAGATACATTTTATAGAGTGAATATTTAGCTTCAAATTGGTTACTCAATTAATGTGAAGACACTACTTTTTCGAAGCTTAAAAAACGTTTCTTCAAGTTTGACAGTGAGTTATTGCTAAATCACAAACGATACAACAGTCTCAGTTTAATTTGGTTGATAAATAATGAGTTTGTCGCTTATACTTTTCAAGATATAAGCTATAAAGTAAAGATATTACTTATTCACTATTAAAATTTACTAATCCACTAATTGAATACAATATTTATATTGATCTTTGAATTAACATTCATAATTACATTTTATTATTGGAATCCAATTTATTTAATATTATATAAAATTTTAAATTGAAGATTTGTATGCTTTCGAACAAAAAAACGTAATAAAAACGTTTCTTCAAGTTTGATAGATAATTACGGTTAAATCGCAAACGATATAATAATACCACTAGATGCATTTTAAAGAGTGAATATTTAGCTTTAATTTGGTTACTCAATACTGATTGAGTAACTTTTGATTGAATACTTTTCGTGATATAAACATTAATGTAAAGACACTACTTTTTCGAAGCTTTAAAAACGTTTCTTCAAGTTTGACAGAATTCTAATAGATACGTTTTAAGAAGAAAATAAATTGATTTAATTTGGTTGTTAAATAATTAAATTGTCGAATATACTTTTCGAGAAATAAGAGGTATAAACATTAATGTGAAGACACTACTTTTTCGAAGCTTAAAACAACGTTTCTTCAAGTTTGACAGTGAATTATTGCTAAATCACAAACGATACAACAGTCTCAGTTTAATTTGGTTGATAAATAAAGAATTTGTCGCTTATACTTTTCTAGATATAAGCTATAAAGTAAAGATAAAGAAAATTTACTAATCCATTAATTGAATATTTATATTGATCATTGAATTAACATTCATAATTACATTTTATTATTCGAATCCAATTTATTTAATCTTATATAAATTTTCCAAATGAAATAAATATTTTATTATATAAATCGTCTGCTTTGCAAACAATGGTAAAATGCAGCTGAATAATTAAATTTAGACTTATGAAAAATTAAATTATTCCCTTGAATTAATTTACATGACAGTTGTATAGTAAATATACTGTTTGCAATTGAAGTTTTACGCAGCGGCCATCTATAAACACGTGCGCAAACTAATTCCCAATTTGATTAAGATAAATAATGGCGCATCCTAGATTTTAATTAAAGTTCTGGTAAATAATCTCTGATTAATCATGGAACCAGTAGTGGCGCAACAACAGGGCTGCACAAACGTGTGTGAGTGTATGCGCATGTACGTATACAAATTAAAGGACATATGTGTGGATGTGTTGGTCGAGTTGAACAGGACGAATATTGCGAATGTCTAATGTCCAGCCGCTGCATGGCTAATTTCCTTTCCAGCTAGTGGACATTTACGTCGCGTTTCAGCTAGGAAACACGGAAATGTATGTGGATAAAGCGTGTGTCATGAATCAATCAAAACAGATGTGTTTCTGACAGCGATACCCGACCAATGGACACAATGGAACCGACCAGAGTTACGGCCGTCTTCAACAATGAACTGCGTCCACACACACGTCCGCCCACCGCAGCACCGAATTTGTGCTCATTGTCCGCAGGATGCAGGAACCCAGTTTCTTTTCTTCACTACAATAATTAGTCCTTGCTAATCTGAAGAAACACACGCAAACTAAGTACATTAATTATACTCCCCTTATTACTCAACTCAACTTGTATAGCGCTCCAAATTTGAGATAATCTCATTAAATCTACACTTTATTAATACGCTCGTTATCTAATTTATACCCACCGAAGCTTGTATTTAGTACACTTTCATCTCTTTACTGCATATTAAAAACAAAGATTTTTCTTATGCCGAGACATTAAAGTGACTTACGAGGTATGACATTAAAGTTTTTCCCATATAGAAAACGCTTTATATAAAGTCGTTGATAAAGAGAGAAAAAGTAAACGATTTTTTGATGGAACATAGTAAAAAGTTACTAAATCGTTAAAACAAATCTATTTATAATTGAATGTTGGTTGAAATTTTAATATTTTAAATATTATTTGTATATAAGTATGTATTATATTTCTTTCAAATACTTTTAATTTTATAAATTAAATATTAATATAATAAATATGCAATGATTAGTAAAAATATATTGTATTTCTTTTCATATAAATATTTTCTATAAAAACATAAGATCTCAAGACTATATGGAATTCTAGAAATTTAGTAAATTCTTGTCTTAAAAGTTCAGTTTTAAATATTAATAAATAACTTCAAATTATGTTATCAATTATGGTTTTCTAAACTAATCAAATCTTAATATTTATGAATGTTTTGCATTTGAAAGAATCCATAATAATAATAAGAAAGCCTTGTTTATTATAAATAATTTGGACAGAAATTTATTCATATTTTGAATTTGAATCAAACATTTTAGTATAACATTAACAAATATTTTTCGATTATTGTTTAGCTTCAATATTGATGTAAATATTTAGAGCAATTTTAAGCATATTACTAAAAATGAATGTATATATTTAAAAAATGGTGATTACATCATTACATTACATTTATTTTACAAGTTAAATCAATTTGAATTTATATTTGTATTATTTTGAATCAAGTAGTATTATGAGGATTATCTTACTAAGTATTCATGATTGAAGAGGGTATTTGCATTTCAGAGTTGCATTAGAGGTAGCCAGATGTGCGTTGCTTAGTCATAACATAAATAGGGGTAAATATACCAACATATTCATCATGCAAAACATTGAAGAAAAAAGTATGATATGATAATAAAACTGAAAATAAAAGTGTAGGTATTAGATTGCATTAAGCTTCAATTAAAAAAATAATACATCTTATATTTACTTTGCAACACACTCTTTCATTTAAAGCAGAAAACAATGCCAGATGTAGTGTTGGATTTGAAAAAATATTGATGAAAATTATTGAAAAACATGCTTTAATTGGACTATTTTATTGAAACTAAGTAATTCTCTATATTTACATAAAAAAAATATATTTTTTACAGAATTTACTATCCAAAAAATATTGTAAGTAAAATATATATGTCATACATACTTTTCGTGATATTAACATTAATGTGAAGACACTACTTTTTTGAAGCTTAAAAGAACGTTTCTTGAAATGGGCACGAAAATTAGTGCTTATATGAAAACGTTAATCGTATGACTCTATTTCGTCACCTAACTAGAAGAATCCTTAATTTTCTAGTAATTTTCATGTTTGTAAATTATTTATGTAACAAGAAACACATAGCATAAACTTTCTCTATTCCCTCTAATAAATAGGTAAAGCTTTTCTTGCTCTGCTTTTTGTTCGGTCCTTGTAAACATTTCCATTGAAATATTCATAAATTTCTTAGTAATTCCGAAGAGGTATACACAAGAAGAAAAAAAAGAGGAGAAGAATAAGGAAAAAAAAAAGATCATAACGCTGGAATCTAGCAAAACTTTGCCAGCGCATACATAAATATCCTAAAATCCAAGACAATGTAGAACTTATGTAAGTTTAATAAAACATCTTTGTTGATGCCTTTCGTACGCTGGAAAACGTTCTCAATAATTAATAAGCACCGTCTGAAACTTTCACTTTACGTATTAATTATTAATCAGCAAAATGAGGCGAAGGAGGCTTCTTTTCGTTCAACAATTCCTTTTGTAAACGCTTCCAACAAAACAACAACAATTTTATAATAATAATAATAATAAAGTAGAAATTCCGTCGCTGTTCGATCAGCAATAAATGAATTATTCGCATTTGCCCAGCCCGAAATTCAATCAAATTTCTAATGGAGTCTCTGTTACATAATTAAGTGATGGCTGCAGCAGCATCCTACACGTTTCTCCCTGCGGGATCCATCGAACTGAACTTCAATTGATAATTCGCACCGGATTATTGTCCGGCCTTGTTTCCGAATTATTCAACGTCGCGTTTGATTTATTCACGACACAAATTCGCGAATAGCATTTGTATTCTGCAATTAACGATTTATGTCATCCGCACTAAACCCACACAGCATCATCCATTCATACCATTATAAATGCATTTTCCTACCTGAAGCATATTTTGTTTATCGTTTCTACTTCGATTTAAAATTTATTGATACACACATTTTTATATCCTATTACAATTTTACAATCCAATAAACTAATTCAATTTAATTACAATTATTTTAATTGTAATCAATTTTTATGATTGCAAAAAAATTGCTTTGTTTTCAATTGAATCAAATTTTTATTAACAATTTAGACGATTATGAAATATTTATTTGCAATTGAAGTATTTCCAGTCTTTTTTTTATAAGTTTCTGTTACAAATCAATTTTATATAGATTATAAAAAATACAAATACAAGTTTTAATTACAATTATTTTAATTGCAATCAATTTTTATGATTGCAAAAAAGTTGCTTTAAATACTTTGTTTTCAATTGAATCAAATTCTTATTAACAATTTAGACGATTATGAAATATTTATTTGTAATTGTATTATTTCCAGTCTTTTTTTATAAGTTTCTGTTACAAAATATTAAAAATAAACTATTTTTTTACTCGCGCGGCGTCTGTGTTTGTACACACTACAGTGACATAAAATGTTTAATAATTAATGTTCTCTAAGTGTAATATATTTAAATTATATAAGTTAATAATGATTTCGGTTCTTACCTACCTGAGTTTGGTGCAAAAACTTTTTAAAGGCAGATAGGAAGATTGGTTAGTTCGGAATAGGCTTTCTTTTAATTTTATTGTCAAACGATACGATCTTCGCGGTATTTGAAAGAAGCTTGATTAATTTCGAGCGTGAAATATCTGCAGTCGGTGGGAAGTTTCTTCCCCGATGCTATTCCGGTCTTTATCGCGCGACTTTCTTGGAGAGTTGTGGATTTATTGCGGGGGCGGCCGGATGTCGGAAATATGGCTGTTTTAAAATTGTCTGCCCCTAAATACACTTATTTCCCGCTACATACATCAGCGATTGCCGCCACCGCCGCCGCCTTCTGTTCCACGTCTGATATTTAAAAAGTTAACCAAACCCCCTATCCTTCTTCATACCCAAACCAAAAGACTTACCCAAGAGAGGGATGAAAGCGGCTGCGACGGGACGCGCGTTTATGTGTTGATGCTAAGTTTAATGATCGTCTGCGGATGATTTATTGATACAACCAGCCACTGGATGGTGTTGGCATCCACCATAAAATCGACAAACAATAAGCCGAGGGTGCTAAATCACCGCCATTCAATCTCGCATCACACCGCACTATATGACCCCCCCTAATTTGCACACAAACCGAACACATCCGAAGCCCTACAAAGCGCGCGCGTTTAATATATATATTTTTTCAATTACATCACCAAAGGGAACAAAAAAAAATCAGATTAATCCTTCGCACGTCTAGACTGATCCTTCTTTCATTCTTCATCCATGCACGTAAATATTATAACCACCGTAAATATTCCTCGCACCTCTAAATTATTATTTTTTACGAGCGACCTTTTAATCTAAGTTTATGAATCTTTTTCAAAACTTGGGATTAGTCTTAACTCGATGGACAATCCTCGCCGCTAATCCCGAATGATTTGGGTACATCGCAAATTCCAATAACCACAGCCTGATTTTCGCCGCAAATCAATCAATCTACTTGATTTGTAATATCTAAATTTTATTTCTTCTTAAAAAATACAGAGAATCAAGCGCTTCTCGGCTTCAACTTAACGCAAATTCCATTTTCTGAGGTCAACGTGACCTTGGAAATTAGTACTGGTTTGTATCCAGGTACAGGAAGCAACTCGAAGTGCTTGAGCACTTTGGCTATGGCGGACTTCAACTCAAGCATAGCGAATTTTTGACCTAAATTAAAAATAGCAATATTTATTTACATTGTAAATTACATAATCGAATTATTTACCTATGCAATTCCTGTGACCGGCGCTGAAAGGAATGTAAGCTAACGGATGGCGTTTAGACTGTTTCTCGGCTGTAAATCTCAAAGGATCAAACTTCTCGGGATCCGGGAATTCAACGGGATCTCTGTGCAAAGTGTACTGGTTTATGTTTATCATTAAATCCTTTGGTAACTTAGTTCCATCTGAAGTATATTAAATATAAATTAAGTTTCAAATAATCAACAATTTTGTACTGACTGTATAGAAATTCTTTTCCCACTACTCGTCCATGAAACACGACTGAAGGATACAGCCTTAGAGATTCCTTAATTACCATCTCTAAATATTTTAAATTTTGAAGATCGGTGATCGTAACTGCGCGATCTGTTGGTAACACGTGGCAAATTTCCTCGTACGCTAGTTTCTGCACCTCCGGGTTCTTTGAGAGATTGTAACAGGTGAAGCTTATTGCCGCTGAAGTAGTATCATGTCCCTGAAAATATATTCAAATCCAGTAATATGATCTTAAAAATACTATTTTCAAAAGGTAAAATGGAAATCATGCCAAATTTAATCCAGTTAAATTTCAAACTAAATATCTTCTAAGTTCAAAAAAGTTCTCACATATTTGCTAATTTCTTGAGAAACATAACTTTCAAGTATATATATATATTTAAATGCTCTAAAACTAGTATAGTTTTTGTAATCTTTAACGAGATAACAATTTTCTAAAAACTAAATTTTAATTCTAACAAAAAAATAACATTTTGCTTAATTTTCAGTAATTTGACAAACATTTGTATGTTATTTATAGCTAAATCTATAGGGTATAAGATAAGTCATATTGTATATTAGCAATTGAAGTGAGCAATTGAATGTGTGAAACGACTCAATCAGCGAAATGTTCATTACGCTCGTTATTTTGGGAAATGCATAAGAAAATTTCTGTTTCTTCTCCTTTTCTTTCAAATTAATATTAATTGTGATCCGCAAGTGTTGTTAAACATCTATCCAAATCAATGTTATATCGATTATCAAACAAATACGAAATCAGAAACTTTAAATAAAGTCAACTTTTGTCATCTATTATAGAATTTCTCTTTGTTTTTATTGTCTTATCTCTTTCTTTTAAGGAGAAGCGTTGGATGTATATTGGTAACATATGTTCTTCTTTCATAATTCATTGTTTGAGCTCCAAACATACATCAGATCTATTACTCACCTCGAATAAGAAAGTATCAACTTCTTCGCGAATCTCCTCGTTGGTCAACAGCTTACCATTAATAGTACTCTTCAACAGGATATCCATGAAGGTCATCTTCCTACGTTTACCAAACTCGTCGTATTTATTTTCATCATCGGAATGATGAGACTCTAAAAATTTTCTTCGTTTCTCAATGATGCCGAGGCTGAAGCTGGTAATGATTTCCAGAGCCTTCATCTCGGTTTTGTAGAGATTTGTAAACTTGTAGATCCATTTGTTCCTATAAAACGGATTTAGAAAACGCACAATTGCAATATCCTGCATCGTTTTTATCGCTTTCATGTATTTGTTATTGGGATTGCACTGGACGTTCACTGCTGTTCCCATCGCAGTATCTGGAAATAATCACTATAACTAAGCTATTCCTCATGTAACCAACTGCTTACCGCATATAACGTCCAACGTATAGAGACTGACTATTGTGTGCACATTCACGCAATCCTCGCTGGAGGCTTTCAACAGATTGTCCACCAAGAACTTTCCTCGTGATTCGAATACCTCGATGAAATCTTCCAAGATTTTGTAATGGAAAGCCGGTGTTAGGATCTTCCTGCGCGATCGCCATTTATCACCTACATATTATTTATTTCATAAATACATATCAAACTATGGAAATTATCTACAATACCTGAACTGATGAGAAGACCATCACCCAACCAACGATTAAACATCATGATGTAATCGTCTGATTTATTTATCAAGTTTGAAGAATTCATGACTATCTCCAGAAATTTTACATCTGTTGTCAGCAAGCTCAGTCGTAAGCCGGTGAACATTTTTACAGTCTTTCCATATTTCGCAGGAAATTCGTTGAAAATATCAATATTTTCTAAAATAAATCAATCGTTTATATGAAAATATTAACACAATATTTCTAGTTTAATAGCTTCTTAAATTAAGCAAAGAATGGGTGATCAACCCCTATTATATAATAGCAACTTTATTTGCAAGTACATAGAATTATTGAATGAAAGATATTCATATTATAAAATTAAGTTTAAGTAATTATAGAAATCAAAATATAATGAGATACATTTCTTTTTACATTTATGATGTTTGTTGCAGGTTTTAGTAAACTTAAATTAAAATTATAGAAAATTTCCAAATATTTTTCTTTATTTGCTATTAAAATATCTGTTATCTACTTTACATATTTAATAATTCGTTGGGTTTTAAATTTATTTATCTATTCATATAAAAAAATTACCACTTATAAATATCAAAAAATTTAATTAATCTTATCATATTAATAAATAACGACAAAAATGCACTGAATAAAGTAAAACTATCAAACAATAATTAAAAATGTATTGAAAAGAAAGAAGTTGTTTGTGTTTTAAACATTGATTATCTATAGAAATGTATTAATTCTAATAAGTTTGCTTTATATTAGTTATAATTATTTCTATATATTTTTTATTAAAATATAGTAATTTAAATTCTTTGTTACTACAAAAGTTCCAATAAATTTGTTTAAAATTAGTTTTTATTTATTTATAATATAAATTATATTGTTCCATCTTACTCAGATTTCTCATCATAAACAGATAGTTCCCAATAATTGGTAATGCTGGAGGTCCATTGATATTTTGGAATTGCTTCAAATACTTGTATCGTTTGATACCCAAGAAGAGTGTAACTAATACGACGATAACGTAAAGCAGCAACATCTTTAAAAGTACTGTCACAAGTCGTGGACACGATGCACTACTTAAACTTATTGTCGTTATCTCCATATGAGCACTCAACCATAAATTAAAATTATTCAATAATCAAGGCAAAATGCACGTGGATATTTTTTTTTCGTTGCGTAGCAATTGAAGTAAGCAATTGAATATGTGAAACGACTCAATGATGCATTAGAAAATTTCGGTTTCTTCTCTTCTTTCAAATTAATATCGCACATTAATTGTGATCCGCAATCAATTTTATATATATTATAAAAAATACAAATACGAAATCACAAACTTTAATTAAAGTCAGATTTTGTATTCTATTATAGAATTTCTCTTTGTTTTTTATTGTCTTATCTATTTCTCTTAAGAAGAAGCGTTGGATGTTAGAAACTTAATGATGAATACATTATTTGTAGTTCGTTGCTAAACAAATACTATTGTAATTTGTCGTATTCGATTCTCGTCTCTTCTGGTTAATTACTGGATGCATCGAGAGATGGAAGCATCGAAAGGAAATGCATTGAATCTCATTCTTCGATTGATTACATCATTTAATACGAGAGTTAAATGTGGAGGTCTGAATAATATAATTACTGATTTTTTATATAAAATTAAAAAACTTTTTACCTGGATATGTAGACAAAACAACTTTTTGAAATGTTATTATCATAACACATTGAAACAAACAAATATTAATGGAAAATTAGCAAAACTTTATTTATGTAATCATTATAATTCAGTTAAATCAGTTAAATTCAAATTAATTACAACACTGTAACGAACTACGTTTGATAGACTTTTTGTCCAAAAAATGGCCTAATTGAAATTTTTAAATAAAATAATTTTATTTAAAATTTCCTTTATTTTATATTATAAAGTTTTACAAATTTTACAAATATTCGATTCAATTTATACAATTTATTTCATAAAGAAGTATTAAGTTTCTAACACGATTAAGGAAGTTTATTTATAGGCAATCCTCAAATAACACGATATAAATTGTTATAAATATTACTTTTAAAAAACATTACATTTCACAGTTGACTAAAATCTTGTATAGTTAAGAACATGTAAAATAAAAATCTGTATGAATGTATATATTTTTTGTATGTAATAACATTGGAAATAACCTTTGAAACAAATTAAAAAAAAAAAAAAAATAACAAATAAACTATTACTAAAAACTTATCTTATGAGATACAGCAGAAATTCCCAATTAAAGCAAAACTAATTCCGACTCGAATTTCCTGAATCTCGGCAAATAATTCTGAAGCAATCAATATCTACAAATAGTAATAGCTAAATTTTATTTCTTTTTTCAAAACTATAGAGAATCAACAGCTGCGGGGTTTCAACTTAACGCAGATTCCGTTCTCTGACGTTAACGTGATCTTGGAAATTAGTAGTGGTTTGTATCCAGGTACAGGAAGTAACTCGAAGTTCTCGATCACTTTGGATATGGCCGTCTTCAACTCAAGCATAGCAAATTTTTGACCTAAATTAAAAATAACAATCTTTAATAGTAAATTACATAATCTATTTATTTACCTATGCAATTTCTGTGACCGGCGCTGAAAGGAATGTAAGCTAACGGATGGCGTTTAGACTGTTTATCAGCTGTAAACCTCAAAGGATCAAACTTCTCGGGATCCGGGAATTCAACAGGATCTCTGTGCAAAGTGTACTGGTTTATGGTTATCATTAAATCCTTTGGAAACTTGGTTCCATCTAAAGTATATTAGAATCTAAATTATATCACATAAACAATATTTTTTTACTGACTGTATTCAAATTCTTTTCCTACTACTCGTCCATGAAACGGGACTGATGGATACAGCCTTAGAGATTCCTTAATTACCATCTCCAAATATTTTAAATTTTGAAGATCTTCGATTGTAACTGCGCGATCTGTTGGTAACACGCGACAAATTTCCTCGTACGCTAGTTTCTGCACCTCCGGGTTCTTTGAGAGGTTGTAACAGGTGAAGCTTATTGCCGCTGAAGTAGTATCATGTCCCTGAAAATATATTCAAATCAAATACTTTCCACGAATGAATAGTATAAAAAATACATTAGATGTTTACTCACTTCGAATAAAAAAGTATCAACTTCCTGGCGAATCTCTTCGTTGGTCAATGGTTTACCATCAATAGTACTCTTCAACAGGATGTCCATGAAGGTCATCTTCCTACGTTTACCAAACTCGTCGCATTCATCTTCATCATCGGAATGACGTGACTCCAAAAATTTTCTCCGTTTCTCAATAATGCCGAGGCTGAAGCTGGTAATGGTTTCCAGAGCTTCCAACTCGGTTTTATAAAGATTTGTATACTTATACGTCCATTCGGTTCTATAAATCGGATGTATCATGCGCACCACTGCAATATCCTGCATCATTTTTATCGCTTCCATGTATTTGTGATCGGGGTTGCACTGGACGTTCACGGCTGTTCCCATCGCAGTATCTGGAAATAATCACTACAGCTAAGCTCGTCCTCATATAACCAACTGCTTACCGCATATAACGTCCAACGTATAGAGACTAACTATTGTGTGCACATTCACGCAATCCTCGCTGGAGGCTTTCAGCAGATTGTCGATCAGGAACTTTCCTCTCGATTCGAACACCTCGATGAAATCCTCCAGGATCTTGTAATGGAAAGCTGGTGTTAGGATCTTCCTGCGCGATCGCCATTTATCATCTGCATATCATTTCTTTCATAAAAAAATATCGAACTGTGGAAATTATCTACAATACCTGAACTGATGAGAAGACCATCGCCCAGCCATCGACTCAATAGCATAATGTAATCGTCTGATTTATTTCTCAAGTTTGATGAATTCATGACTACTTCCAACAGTTTCACATCAGTCGTTAGCAAGCTCAGTCGCAAGCCGGTGAATATTTTTGCGGTCTTTCCATATTTCGCAGGAAATTCGTTGAAAATATCAATATTTTCTGAAATATATCAATCGTTTATAGCTTCAATTATGGAACAAATCAGTATATTACAATATTATATTATATACTAGCAAATTTATTTGCAAGTACAGATAATTATTGAAGAATTTAACTATTCTTTTAAATTTGTAACAGTTATTAATAAATTTATATAAAAATTATAGAAATTTTTTTATTTTTAAAGAATAATTATTTTCATTTATTTTTTATATTAGATTTTTCCTGTCTTCGAAGGTGAAAATTTAATTATTTCTCGTTGTTGTCTTGAATAATTTTTACTTTCAATATAAACTGAAATTAATATTTTAAGAAAATAATCAAACGTAAATATAATTTATGTTATCTGCTTTATAACTTCATTAAACATAGACAATTGACATGAAACTTAAAATCATTTTAATTATTTGTATTGTTTTAAATTTATTTATCTATTCATATCCCAAAAATTCGATTAAGCATTAAATAATAAACTTTGACTTATTAATTCTAACAAAACCGATATTAACAACGAATAAAATGAAGTAGTTTTTTTGAAACCTTGAACTTCTATAGCAGGGGTGGCCAAACTGTGGCTCACGAGCCGCATGCGGCTCTTCAAAGGTCTTGTTATGGCTAGTTGAGCCACAATAAAACACAAATATTATATATATTTTATATTCTGACTGATTTTTTTTTTTAATTATTATACCAAAAACTTTAGGTGCGGCTCTTGTTGCAAAAAGTCTGGCCACCCCTGTTCTATAGATGTGTATGAATTCTAAAAAGTTTACTTTATATTACTTCATTTCTCTTTTACTAATAAAGTTCCAACAAAGTTGTTTAATATTAATTTTTATTTATGTACACTTAAATTATATTTTTCCATCTTACTCGTATTTCTTTTCAAAAACAGATAATTCCCAATAATCGGTAATGGTGGAGGTCCACTGAAATTACGGAATTGCTTCAAATACTTGTATCGTTTGATAACCAGGAAGAGCGTAACTACAACGATTACGTACAGCAGCAGCATGTTTAAAAATACTGTCACAAATAGTTAGGACGATGCCGTATTTGTACTTCTTGTCGTTATCACCATTTCCGCACTCAACCATCAATTACAATTATTCAATGATCAAGCAAAAATGCACGTGGACAATTGCGTAACAATTGGAGTGAACAATATAATGTGAGAAACGACTCAATGAGCGAAATGTTAAATACGCTCAACAATTGTTGAATTTCCTCCTCAGCTTTAAAATTAACATCGGACTTTAATTGGAGCCTGAAGAGTCGTTAAGCATCCATCCAAATCAATGTTATATCGATTATAAAACAAATACGAATTTAAGACTTTAATTAAAGTCATCTTTTACGCAATTTCTCTTTGTTTTTACTATCTTCTTTTTTTCTCTCAAGCAAAATCATTGAATGTTATAAAGTACTGTTGAAGACATTGTTTGTATTTCTTTGCTAAACAAATAAAAAATTTGACGTATTCGTTTCTTCTGATTAATTGCTGGATGTGTCAAGAGATGAAAGCATCAAAAGCATCGAGTCATTCGTGTTCCATGATAAAAACGTGCTGCACTATCTGTAATTCGAGAGTTCAATGTTGAGGTCATGATAACGTAATTACTGATTTTATTCAGAAAATAAAAACAACGTTTTACCTGGATTACATACACAAAATAAATATTTATTGTTTGTAATAATAATAAGGTTTATTGCAACAATTAATATGATATCAATGCAATAATTAAATTAATCTGTTGCAAATATTTATTTTTAATCTCATAACTTTGTTATATTATTATCATAACACATTGACACAAAGAAATATTTATTGAAAATTATAAAACAAATCTTTGTTTATGTAATTCAAATTAATTACAATAATGTAACAATATATATTTGGTCATGAAAATAGTACAATTGAAATTTTTAATTAAAATAATTTCATAATTATTTACTTTATTTTATATTAAATTATTATATTGACCTTTACAAGTATATTTTAAATAATATATGCATATTTGTAAGCTTGAATTTCTAACACGATTAAGAAAGATTACTTGAATTTAACTGCTTTATTATACAGTAAACTTTTTAATAACATTACTTTTCGCCGTTGATCAAAATCTAAAATGATTACGAAGCGATTTATATTTAAATTAACCATTGACGTTAATATTTAGATATACACTTTGAAACTAATAACAAAATGAGATAACAAATAAATTATTTATAAAACAATTATCAAATCAAACATATCTTATGAGATACTTCAATTAAAAAAAACATAATTCAAGAAGTTTGAAGTTAATTTTAATCAAAGTTTATGAATCTTTTACCGAAGTCTGGATTAGTGCAATTCCGTCTCGATCTCGATTGACGTTCTTGGTCGATAATCCTAAATGATTTGGGTACATCTCATCTCCTGACATTGATTTCGATCAATCGATATTCACGAATAGTATTTGATACATTTTATTTATTCTTAAGAATTATAGAATTTCCCAAACTTTTCCTGCAACGGAACAATTCGTAAATCATAAATTTTTTACGAAACACTTATTTTATAATTACCTACATTACAAAATAATAACATAATCAATAAAATTGAAAAAAAATTAAAACAAAACTCATTATATATTTAGTAATTATTTAATCCCAGGTTTTCATCTATACAGAATCAAGCGCTTCGGGGTTTCAACTTAACGCAAATTCCATTGTCTGAGGTCAACGTGACCTTGGAAATTAGTTGGGGTGAGTATCCAGGTACAGGAAGCAATTCAAAGTTCTTAATCACTTTAGCTATGGCCGACTTCAGCTCAAGCATAGCAAATTTTTGACCTAAATTAAAAATAGTAACATTTGCTTAAATTGTAAATTGCATAATCGAATTATTTACCTATGCAATTCCTGTGACCGGCGCTGAAAGGAATGTAAGCTAACGGATGGCGTTTAGACTGTTTCTCGGCTGTAAACCTCAAAGGATCAAATTTCTCGGGATCCGGGAATTCAACGGGATCTCTGTGCAAAGTGTACTGGTTTATGGCTATCATTATATCCTTTGGTATCTTGGTTCCATCTGAAATATATTCGAGTATAAATAAAGACTCTAATATTCAAGACTTTTGTACTAACTGTAGTCAAATTCTTTATCCACTACTCTTGCATGAAACGCGACCGATGGATACAGCCTTAGAGATTCCTTAATTACCATCTCTAAATATTTTAAATTTTGAAGATCTTCGATCGTAACTGCGCGATCTGTGGGTAACACGTGACAAATTTCCTCGTACGCTAGTTTCTGCACCTCCGGGTTCTTTGAGAGATTGTAACAGGTGAAGCTTATTGCCGCTGAAGTAGTATCATGTCCCTGAAAATATATTCAAATCAAATACTTTCCACAGATAAATAGTATAAAAAATACATTAGATGTTTACTCACTTCGAATAAGAAAGTATCAACTTCTTGACGAATCTCTTCGTTGGTCAACGGTTTACCATTAATAGTACTCTTCAACAGGATATCCATGAAGGTCATCTTCCTGCGTTTGCCAAACTCGTCGCATTCATTTTCATCGACGGAATGACGCGACTCCAAAAATTTTCTGCGTTTCTCGATGATACCGAGGCTGAAGCTGGTAATAGTTTCCAAAGCTTTCATCTCGGTTTTGTAGATATTTGTAAACTTGTATGCCCATTCGTTCCTGTAAATCGGATTCATAATGCGCGCCACTGCAATATCGAGCATTGTTTTTATCGCTTCCATGTATTTGTGATCGGGATTACACTGGGCATTCACGGACGTTCCCATCGCAGTATCTGGAAATAATCACTATAGCTAAGCTTGTCCACATACAACCAACTGCTTACCGCATATAACGTCCAACGTATAGAGACTGAATATTGTGTGCACGTTTACGCAATCCTCTCTGGAGGCCTTCAGCAGATTGTCCACAAGGAACTTTCCACGCGATTCAAACACTTCGATGAAATCCTCCAGGATTTTATAATGAAAAGCTGGTGTTAGGATCTTCCTGTGCGCTCGCCATTTATCACCTTCATATTATTTATTTCATAAATACATATTGAACTATGGAAATTATCTACAATACCTGAACTGATGAGAAGACCATCGCCCAACCAACGATTAAATATCAGGATGTAATCGTCTGATTTATTTATCAAGTTTGGAGAATTCATGACCACCTCCAGCAGTTTCACATCTGTCGTTAGCAAGCTCAGTCGCATGCCGGTGAATATTTTTGCGGTCTTTCCATATTTCGCAGGAAATTCGTTGAAAATAGCAATATTTTCTGAAATAAATCAAATAATTTAATAATACACAAGTCATTTAAACAAGATCACTAACACAATGTTTCATATTTAATAGCTTTTTATATTAAATTATATTCTAGTAACTTTATTTCCAAGTATAGCGAATTCTTCACCAAAAAGTTCAGATTTAGCAGGATTTATTATTTTTTCTAATTTTTAATGTAATAAGGAATAATTATTTTGATTTCCATTTATTTATTTATATTTGTATTAGAATTTATTTTTCGTCGTAAGTGATTAATTGATAATTAATTATTTCTCGTTATTTTTTAATAATTTTTACAGTACTTTTAATGTAAAATCATATAAAAGTACACTTCTAGAATAGCTAGAAGTTCAACGTACATACGGGTTGAGCAATAAATAATGAACTCTTACAAATTAATGCTAACAAAACTGATTTTTTTCTTAAGATTTTAATAACTACATAAAAGCAGTGAACAAAATAAAGCTACTATACGTGACTTTAAGACATATTAAAAAAAGGGGCGTAAAGACTTAGGTCGATAGCCCATTGGTTGCATTGTAACTAATAAATATTATTATTGAAATAAATATGGTGTTTATTTTAGAAACCTTGAATATTTATAGAAATTAATTAATTCTTTATATTAGTTGTAATTATCTGTATATGTTTTTATTCCAAATATAGTAATTACACTTCCCGGTCTCTTTGTTACTAATATAGATCCAACAAGGTTGCTTTAAACAAGTTTTTATTTATATACTTTTAAACTATATTTATCCATCTTACTCAGATTCCTTTTCATAAACAAATAGTTCCCAATAATTGGTAATGGTGGAGGTCCATTGATATAACGGAATTGTTTCAAATACTTGTATCGTTTGATACCCAAGAAGAGTGTAACTAATACGACGATAACGTAAAGTAGCAACATCTTTAAAAGTACTGTCACAAGTCGTGGACATAACGCTATACTTATTTAGTTGTTACTCTCGTTATCTCCATCTGCGCACTCAACCTTCAATACAATTATTCAATTATCAAACCATGCGCGAATACTGCATTCTTTTCTGTAATGCTGCAACAACAGTTGTTGATTTGCGGAGTTATTGGAAATATGATCCACCGACATAATAAAATTTAGCTTTTTCTTCTCTGCTTTCAAATTAATATGATGCGTTCATTGAGAGCTGGAAAAACCGGAAGTGTTGTTAAACATCTATCCAAATTAATGTTATATCGATTATCAAACAAATACGAATTAACGGACTTTCATTAAAGTCACCTTTTATCATCTGTTATGCAATTTTTCCAGGACGTCTTGTTTTCTTTTTGCATGTTGGAAACTAATGATAATGATGGATTTCCTAGCGCAAACAAATACAAATTGGTCGTATTTGATTCTCGACTCCTCTGGTTAATTGCTGGATGAATTTATATGTTTATTTATCGCATACACTCGTTTTCCTTGATAAAAATGCGCTACGCTTCTTCAATTGACTGCTCTTTTTAATCCGAGAGTTCAAGTTTGAGGTCACGATAAAGTATTTGTACTTTCTTTCATAATACATTGATATAAATAATATTTTTAAAAATTAAATAAAAACCAATTGTAATGATTCTTTACAATTTTCAGTGAAATCATAGAAATTGAAATTAATTACAGCAATGATATTTTTATTGAAATAGAACTAGTTTATTGTTTTTATTACAGGCGGAAAGACAACGGTTGAAAAACTTTTGGGCGAATAAAAATTGTTAAATTTTACTCATAAACAAATATCAAATTTTGTGTATGTAATAAGGCGAAACGATTTACATTTATATTCAAGCTAACGATTGACGTAAGCATTTGTAAATACACTTGGAATCAAATAAAAAAAAATGTTTCTATGAAGGAAAAAACGAAGAAAATTAATGAATATTATACAAGATGTGTTAAATGATTTCATTATGTAACATTTTGGGTTAATCTAAGTAAGTTTTGAGTAACTTATACTTACTGCTTGGATTTTTAAATAGTAATGCGTTTCCAACTATTGGATATGCCTTGGGTCCATCGATTTTTTCAAATAGTTTCAAGAAATTGTACCTTTTATAGCACAGTACGAGAAAAACAAGCAGAATCACAACCGCGTATTGCCACATCTTGGTGCAAACACTCAGCAATTTCAATAAATGTATATTTATTCGATCCGTTTATCTTGTTATTATATTAATTTCATTCAAAAAAGGATAAGAAACAAAATGAACCATGCGCATCTATTTTATCGTCAGTGTTTTTAAATAAACTTCTCATGAATGCATGATAATCTCTGTAAAATTAATTATTTATCAGTTGAAAATAGAGAAATATATTTCTGATAGTTTAAATATTATTTTTTATATATTTTTATATCACTATTGACTTTAATAGGGACGAATTTACATTTGATATAAAAACTGCGACCCTTTAATGAAAGTTTATGAATATTTTTCCAAACTCAGAATTAGTACCATTCCGGTCTTAAGTCTATTGATGATACCGAATGAATTGGATACATTTGGATACATTTGGAACTCAAATCAATAAGTCTTAAAATTTGAAAAAACTAAATTTTATTTAATATTAAAACGTACAGAAAATTAAGAGTTTCTGGGTTTCAACTTAACGCAGATTCCGTTGTTTGAGTTCAACGTGATCTTGGAAATTAATTCGGGTGTGTATCCAGGTACAGGAAGTAACTCGAAGTTCTCGATCACTTTGGCTATGGCCGTCTTCAACTCAAGCATAGCAAATTTTTGACCTAAATTAAAAATAACAATATGTTTAATAGTAAATTACATAATCGAATTATTTACCTATGCAATTCCTGTGACCGGCGCTGAAAGGAATGTAAGCTAACGGATGGCGTTTAGACTGTTTATCAGCTGTAAACCTCAAAGGATCAAATTTCTCGGGATCCGGGAATTCAACGGGATCTCTGTGCAAAGTGTACTGGTTTACGGCAATCATTAAATCCTTTGGTAACTTGGTTCCATCTGAAGTATATTAAAATGTAAATTATCAGTCAAATAATCAATGGTTTTGTACTGACTGTATTCAAATTCTTTTCCCACCACTCTTGTATGAAATGCGACCGGTGGATATAACCTAAGAGATTCCTTAATTACCATCTCCAAGTAATTTAAATTCTGAAGATCTTCAATCGTAACTGCGCGATCTGAGGGTAACTCGTGGCAAATTTCCTCATACACCAGTTTCTGCACTTCTGGGTTCTTTGATAGGCTGTAGCAGATGAAACTTATTGCTGATGCAGTAGTGTCATGTCCCTGAAAATGTATTAAAATCTAGTAATATAATCTTAAAATTAGAAAGATTTATAACTTTGGAAAAGTAAAATGTTTCATGTTTACTCACCTCAAACAAGAAAGTATCAACTTCCTCGCGAATCTCCTCGTTGGTCAACGGCTTACCATTAATAGTACTCTTCAAGAGGATATCCATGAAGGTCATCTTCCTGCGTTTACCAAACTCGTCGCATTCATTTTCTTCATTGTAATGACGCGACTCCAAAAATTTTCTGCGTTTCTCGATGATCCCGAGACTGAAACTGGTAATGGTTTCCAGAGCCTTCAACTCAGTTTTGTAGAGATTTGTACACTTGTACATCCATTCGGTCCTATAAATCGGGTTCATAATGCGATCCACGGAAATATTGCACATCGTTTTTATCGCTTCCATGTATTTGTGATCGGGATTGCACTGGGCATTCACGGACGTACCCATCGCAGTATCTGGAAATAATCACTCTACCTAAGCTCTTCCGCATATAACCAACTGCTTACCGCATATAACGTCCAACGTATAGAGACTGATTATTGTGTGCACGTCCACGCATTCCGCACTGGAGACCTTCAACAGATTATCCACTAGGAACTTTCCACGAGATTCGAATACCTCGATGAAATCCTCTAGGATCTTGTAATGGAAAGCCGGTGTTAGGATCTTCCTGTGCGATCTCCATTTTTCACCTGCATGTCATTTGTTTCACAAAGATTTCTTAAACTGTAGAAATTATCTACAATACCTGAACTGATGAGAAGACCCTCGCCCAGCCATCGTTTCAATAGCATAATGTATTCGTCTGATTTATTTATCAAGTTTGGAGAATTCATGACCACCTCCAGCAGTTTTACATCCGTTGTTATCAAGTTCATTTTCATTCCTGCGAACATTTTTGCGGTCTTTCCATATTTCGCACGAAATTCGTTGAAAATAGCAATATTTTCTTAAACAAATCAAATAGAATATTTTTATAACTTAAATATAATCGTTAAACTAAAAACACAATATTTCGTAAAGTCAAACAACAATTATTTGCTTGTAAACTTTATTTGCAAGAATGAATATAGAAAATTATTGAATCAAAGATGTTAAGTAATAAATTTCACTTTGGGTTTATTTTTAAATTTTTATAAAACAATTCTTAAATCAAACGTTTATTATGACAAACAACAGAAATTCTCCAATTAAAAAGCATTATTCAAAAAAGTTTAAAGTAATATAAAGGAATATTTGCACATAAAACAAAATTTAATAGATAAGAAAACATATATAATATTATGGATAAATTATTGAGAATTAAATAATTTCAGTGTTACACTTCTAGTTAATATAATTATTACGTAACTATTGAGTAACATATACTTACTGCTCGGATTTTTAAGCAAAAAATAGTTTCCAACTATTGGATATGCTTTAGGTCCATCAATTTTTTCAAATTGTTTCAAGTATTTGTACCTTTTAAAGTACAAAACGAGAAAAAGAAGCAGAATCACAGCCGCGTATTGCCACATCTTCTTACAGACACTCACCAATTTTCATAAGTAAGTATTTATTTGATACGTTTATCTATTGCAGCTTGATTCTATTAATAACATTAAAAATAAGAATAAGAAACAAAATGCAATGCGCGCATATTCGTTATAACGACTATAAATTCTGAATATTCTTACATAAATACTAATTTATATACAGCTGACTTATCTGATAGTTTGGTGATTAGATTTTTTTTCTGATATAATTTATCATGATTTTAATTTATTTATAAATCTAATTAAGGCTAAATTGACATAAATCTCATTTTTGTACATGTTTATAAACACATTAATAACATTTATTTCATAAGACAATAAATATAGATATTAGTGTTTCTCGCATCTCCAAATCATTAATTCTTACAAACTATCCAGTAATGAAAATTTATAAATCTTTTTCCAAATTCGGAATTCTGGCTTTCACTAGATTGATGATACCGGCTGCTAATGGATTAGCATTAGAATATGATTTGAGTATTCATTTGGATCAATCTTCACTAATAATAATAATAGCTATTTATTATTATTTTATCTTCAAAACTATAGAGATTCAAGTCCTTCTGGGCTTCAACTTAACGCAGATTCCATTGTCTGAGGTCAACGTGACCTTCTTAATTAGTTGGGGTTTGTATCCATGTACAGGAATTAACTCGAAGTTCTTGATCACTTTGGCTATGACTGCAACTCAAGCATAGCATAAATTAATAATTGCAATATTGGTTTAAATTGTTAATTACATAATCAAATAATTTACCTATAACTTCTTTGCTAGTTGCTTCAGCATTTTTAGTTTTCATTATTTTATGTAATCTAATTTATTTTGTTTTAACTTCACAAAAATTAACAATTGCAGGCAACAATTGAATGTGCGTTTCACAGCGAAACAACTTAATGAGCGAAATGTTAATTGCGCTCGTTATTTTGGGATGATGCAACAACGGTTGTTGATTTGCGGAGTTGTTGGAATGCGGTCCGCCGGTATAATTAAATTTCGCATTTTCATCCTCTGCTTTCAAATTAATATGCGACGTTAATTGAGAGCCGGAAAAGCCGGAAGTGTCATTAAGCATCCATCCAAATCAATGTTATATCGATTGTCAGACAAACACGAATTCGCGGAGTTTAATTAAAGTCGCCTTTTGTCGTCTGTTATGTAGGGACTCCGTGTGTTTTTTTGTGCTCCATCAAGAGCTTCTTCGCTTTGGATGTTGGAAACTAATGATGAAAGCTTTGTTTGCATTTCCTTGCTAAACAAATACTAGTTTGTCGTATTCGATTCTCGTCTCTTGTAGTTAATTGATCGAAAGATGGAAGCATAGAATCACATTTATTTGTCGCCTATATTCGTGTTCCATTATCAAAACGATTCTTCAATTGACTGCATTCTTTAAACCGATAGCACAGGATAAACTAATTACGTATTCATCAAATAGAAGCAGCAGTTTATCAAGATTTCACACACAAAATAAGTATTTATATTTATATAGGCACATAAACAAATTTGGAAAAATAGAAAACGTTTATATCATGATTAAAAAGAAGCTATTTACTTCGATAACGATTGGAATACACTTCAAAACAAATTAATATATAAAAATGATTCGAATTAAATTTGTTGCTGAGAAGAAAAAAAAATATTAAGATAACAAAATAAAATATTTATAAAACAATTTTTAAACAACACTTATCTTATGAGATACAGCAGAAATTGTCCAATTAAAAATCATTAATCAAGACGAATTAAGTATTAAAAAATAACAGTAAAGAAAAATTCATAAAATTTAAATCGTAAGTAACTATTGGATACGCCTTAGGTCCATCGTTTTTTTCAAATTGTTTCAAGTAGTTGTACTCTACAGCAAATCAATCTTCACGAATAGTAATAGATACAATTTATTTTATCTTAAAAACTACAGAGAATCAAGCGCTTCTAGGATTCAACTTAACGCAAATTCCGTTGACTGACTGTAACGTGACCTTGGAAGTTAGTTGTAGTGTGAATCCAGGCACAGGAAGTAACTCGAAGTTCTTGATCACTTTAGCTATGACCGACTTAAGCTCAAGCATAGCAAATTTTTGACCTAAATAAAAAAGGGCAATATTTTTTTTTAAATTATAAATTATATAAACGAATTATTTACCTATGCAATTTCTGTGACCGGCGCTGAAAGGAATATAGGCTAACGGATGGCGTTTAGACTGTTCATCAGCTGTAAACCTCAAAGGATCAAACTTTTCGGGATCCGGAAATTCAACTGGATCTCTATGCAAAGTATACTGGTTTACAGATATCCTTAAACCTTTTGGTAACTTGATTCCATCTGAAGTATATTAGAACGTAAATTAAGAATATAGTAATAACTACTTGTGTACTGACTGTATTCAAATTCTTTATCAACAACTCTTGAATGAAGCGGGACCGATGGATGCAGCCTTAGAGATTCTTTAATTACCATCTCCAAATATTTTAAATTTTGAAGATCGGTGATCGTAACCATGCGATCTGTCGGTAACACATGGCAAATTTCCTCGTACGCTAGTTTCTGCACATCCGGGTTCATTGCGAGGTTGTAACAGGTGAAACTTATTGCTGATGCAGTAGTGTCATGTCCCTGAACAAAAATCCAATTCTAGTAATATGATCTTACAAAATTTGTTTCAAGAAATAAAAAGAAATTTATAGTAAACAAGTTAAATATAATTCAAAACTTTACTAATTTCTTATTAGATGTTTACTCACCTCGAATAAGAAAGTATCAACTTCTTGGCGAATCTCCTCGTTCGTCAACGGCTTACCATTAATAGTACTCTTCAACAAGATGTCCATGAAGGTCATCTTCCTGCGTTTACCAAACTCGTCATATTCGTTATCATCATTGGAATGATACGTTTCCAAAAATTTTCTGCGTTTCTCAATGATGCCGAGGCTGAAGCTGGTAATAATTTCCAAAGCATCCATCTCGGATTTGTACATATTTGTATACTTATACATAAATTTTATTCTGTAAAATGGGTTTATAATGCGCGTCATTGAAATATCGCACATCGTTTTTATGGCTTGCATGTATTTGTGATCGGGATTGCACTGAACGTTCATAGCCGTTCCCATCGCAGTATCTAGAAATAATCATTATAGAGTTAAGCTCGTTCTCATATAACCAACTGCTTACCGCATATAACGTCCAACGTATAGAGACTGAATAATTTGTGCACGTTCACGCAATCCTCGCTGGAGGCTTTCAGCAGATTGTCCACCAAGACCTTTCCTCGCGATTCGAACACCTCGATGAAATCCTCCAGGATCTTGTAATGGAAAGCTGGTGTTAGGATCTTCCTATGCGATCTCCATTTTTCACCTGCATGTCATTTGTTTCATAAAGATTTCTTAAACTATACAAATCATATACAATACCTGAACTGATGAGAAGACCATCGCCCAACCATCGACTGAATGCTATGATGTAAGCGTATGATTTATTTATCAAGTCTGGAGAATTCACGATCACCTCTATCAGTTTCAAATCAGTTGTTATCAAGGCCGCGTGCATACCAAAGAACATTTTGGTGGTCTTTCCATATTTCGCAGGAAATTCATTGAAAATATTAATATTTTCTGAAATAAATCAAACAATTTTTAGAACAAACACAACTTATATATAATAGTTTCAAATAATATAATAGCTTCACAAATTAAACAAATATTAAAATATTTCTAGTAGTTTGTTTATTTATCCCTTTCGCGATGATATTTCTTTTGGAGCCCGTTAGAACACAGCAAGTTTTTTTTTTCAATTTTAATTTCTTTATGGAATTGTTAGTTATCTTACATTTATGTTATTTGATTTGTAGCTTTTTGTGTGCTTTAGCTCTTTGTGCCATTACATTGTTAGTTTTTTTGATTAATGATTATTAAAAAAAGAAATACTTAATTGATTTTACAAGTTAATATGATATTTATGTGTGTGATGGTAAGAATTTTTTATTGATTGACTCCAGAAAGGACGTGATTTCTGGGTCATCTGGTCATTTCTGGTTGCTTGCAAGCACCGCAGGAGGGAACGGGATTTTGTGTTTGGATATTTTTTTGTGGCTGCTATCGGTGGAGAGACAATTCTGAGAGGTATAGACAATTTTGTGTTATATTTTTATGACGTGTCGTCCCTGATTTTTTTTAATTTGATCAGATATTGGAGGGAAACAACACGTCAAATGTGTTTTAGTGGTATATATAAGTTGTTTAACATCTAAAATTTCAATCTTTCCATCCCTTTGACTTCCCAATTTGGTAACAATTATAATAAAATAAATAAAACTGTATTTTTTTATCTTACTCAGAATACTTCTCATGTCCAGGAAGTTCCCAATAAACGGTAATGATGGAGGTCCATAGAAATCACGAAATTGATTCAAATACTTGTATCGTTTGATACCCAAGAAGAATGCAATTAATACCACTATAATGTACAGCAGCATTTTTATTCGTACTATCACAAATCGTAGACATAGTGAAGTACTTATACTTACTTTCGTTATCTCCACCTGCGCATTAAACTTTAAATTATAGTTAATCGATAATCAAATTAAAATATTCAATAATATATTTTACTATTTCTTAGAGTATTAAATTTCAGTCAATTAATAAATTATATATTTATTTAGAAAAAGGAAATTACAATAAATATATTCAATACTTAAAAATACTTCACTTCTGAGTTTCAACTTAACGCATATGCAGAACTTATACTTACTTGCGGTATCTCCAACTACACATTCAACCTTTAATTATAATTGATCCATGATCAAATCTAAATGAACGCAGTGTCCGTTACAATTGGATGCAACAATTTAATTAAAACGACTTAATGATCGAAATATTAATATGTAAGAATTGTATTCTGCGCGAATTGTTGGCAAATTTCCTCGTTGACCAGTTTCTGCACACCCGGCTTCTCATATATTTGCTAATTTGTTGAGTTATATAATTTTCAAGTATATATATAAATGTGCTAAAACTAGTATAGTTTTTGTAATCTGTAACGAGATAACGATATTCAAGAAACTAATTTTTAATTCTGACAAAAAGATAAAGTTTTCTTTATTTTTAGTAATTAGACAAATATTTTTTAATATGTTATTTATAGCTAAATCTATAGATGATAAGATTAGTCATATTCTATATTTGTAGTGGTTGTTCTTCAGTTTTAGCTCCAAAAAAATACGTCAGATGAATTACTCATCTATTAAGTATTATATTCTTTCCATATTTCTTAGAAAATTCGTTGAAAATAACAACATATTCTGAAAGAAAACAAAAACATAATAATCACTATTTACTAATTAATATGTTTTAAGCAACGAACGTGTGTCCAATATCTAAATGTAACATTTTTATAAAATCAATAAATTGTTGAAACATTTCTAATGGATAACATGTTGTTTGCTTCGGTTTTAAATTTTTTAAACAGATTAAATTTTAATAAAGGGAAATTCACTTCGAGGCAAATAAAAATCTGAACATATTTTTTTTTAATTAAATTAATTTCATGGTATCATTATCATAATTCTAATATATTCTATACTCACTTTTCTAATTTTTAATCAAAAAAATAGTTTCCAACTATTGGATATGCCTTAGGTCCATCGAATTTCTCAAATTGTTTCAAATACTTAAAATACAGAACGAGAAAAATAAGCAGAATCACAAACGCGTAATGCCGCATCTTTGTGCAAACAATCAACAATTTTCAAAAGCGAATCGTAGAGATAGTGTAGTACTTATATTTACTTGCGTTATCTCCACCTGCGTATTCAACTTTTAATTATAATTAATCAATAATCAAAACTAAATATCCAATAATATGTTTTAACTATTTCATTCATAATGAATCAAATTTCTATCACGATTAAGAAAGTCCCGAATTATACGATCCAAAATTGCTACAACCCTCAGTGTTTAATAAACCGTTTTTTTAAGTAAACTTTATGTTATTTCAACTTTATTTTAAACGATTTATCTACAGTAATAATAGGACTAAATATGCTCACGTAAATAAATCAATTAATAATTTATATATTTATTCAGAAAAAAAAAGATTTTACCAGAAAACAACTTGTGATAAAATTGTATTTTAAAAGTGAGGGCTCAAATTAGGATTTAGATTTCTTGAAGCGCGTGCTAAGAAAATTTAAATTTTAATTATTATATTGTTCTTTAGTATATATACTTAAAATATTCGAAAAATAAAGTAATTCATTTTTTTTTTACTATATCATTCATAAAAAATTATCAAATTTTTAACACAATTAAGTAAATTTATGGAAAATTATAGTTAATCCTCTAATAACATGGTCAAAAATTGCGATAACCTTCAGTAATTTAATAAACCATTTTTCAAGTATTGTTTTCCACAATTTTTAATAGAATTACTTTTCACCGTTAAGCGAAACCTTGTGCAGTTAAATTCAAAAATATTAATCTTGAATCAAGTCCTTATTTGAATCAATTATTTACAGATTAAATTGTGTAATTCAAAGATTGAAAACTGTTTTTGTTATTTCATCGTTATCTCAATGTTTTCGTATATAAATTATTTAATAAAATATATATGTCGGAAATAGCACCAGACCAAACAACAACAATGTCTAGTCGTAAGAGCACCACAAGGAACCAATGACATTATATCATTGTCAGCACACTGGAGCGCGTAGACAGCCAACAAAAAAAATACATATATTGTTTACAATTTTTCGTGAGTACTTCTAGGTTTCAATTTAACGCAGATTCCATTGTCTGAGGTCAACGTGACCTTCTTAATTAGTTGGGGTTTGTATCCAGGTACAGGAAATAACTCAAAGTTCTTGATCACTTTGGCTATGGCCGACTTCAGCTCAAGCATAGCGAATTTTTGTCCTAAAATAAAAATAGCAATATTTTTTGTAAACTTGAAAACACATAATCAAATTATTTACCTATGCAATTCCTGTGACCGGCGCTGAAAGGTATGTAAGCTAACGGATGGCGTTTAGACTGTTTATCAGCTGTAAACCTCAAAGGATCAAACTTCTCGGAATCCGGGAATTCATCGGGATCTCTGTGCAAAGAGTACAGGTTTACGGCTATTCTTAAATCCTTTGGTAACTTGATTCCATCTGAATCATAATAGACTATAAATTAAGTACTCAAATAATTAATAGTTTTGCACTGACTGTAGACAACTTCTTTATCCACTACTCTTCCAAAAATCATGACTGGTGGATACAGCCTTAGAGATTCCTTAATTACCATCTCTAAATATTTTAAATTCTGAAGATCAGTGATCGTAACTGTGTGATCTGTCGGTAACACGTGGCAAATTTCCTCGTACACCAGTTTTTGCACATCCGGGTTCTCTGCGAGGTTGTAACATGTGAAACTTATTGCCGCTGAAGTAGTATCATGTCCCTGAACACAAATTTAATTCTAGTAATATCATCTTACAATTATTGCTCCAAGAAGCAAAAAAAATAACAACTAACAAGCTAAATATTGTACATTTACATTTTACTGTTTTTCTCGGAAACTATAAAAGATAGAATGGATGCAAAGGATGCATATGAAAGCTGAATAGTTGGGGAATGTAACGAGTATTCATATATTATTGTGATTTCATCGGTTTGGCTGTAATTGCTGTTTAAATTTGAAAAAACGTTCAAAAAGCAGTGTTTTCACATTTTATTGATTTAATAAAATAGTTGGGGAATGTAACGAGTATTCATATATTGTTGTGATTTCATCGGCTTGGCTGTAATTGCTGTTTAAATTTGAAAAAACGTTCAAAAAGCAGTGTTTTCACATTTTACTGTTTTTATCGGAAACTATAAAAGATAGAATAGAAAAGTTAGTTAGCTTTCCTAATTTCATATTAGATGTTTACTCACCCCGAATAAGAAAGTATCAACTTCCTCGCGAATCTCCTCGTTGGTCAATGGCTTACCATTAATAGTACTCTTCAACAGAATATCCATGAAGGTCATCTTCCTTCGTTTACCAAACTCGTCGTAGTCGTTAACATCATCGGAATGACGCGACTCCAAAAATTGTCTGCGTTTCTCGATGATGCCGAGGCTAAAGCTTTTAATAGTTTCCAGAGCCTTTATCTCACTTTTGTAGAGATTTGTATACTTGTACATCCATTCACTCCTGTAAATCGGGTTTAAAAGGCGCGTCGGTGCAATTTCGCACATTGTTTTTATCGCTTTCATGTATTTGTGATCGGGATTGCACTGGGCATTCACGGAAGTTCCCATCGCAGTATCTGGAAATAATCACTCTACCTAAGCTCGTCCGCATATAACCAACTACTTACCGCATATAACGTCCAACGTATAGAGATTGATTATTGTGTGCACGTCCATGCATTCCTCGCTGGAGGCCTTCAACAGATTGCCCACCAGTAATTTTCCATGAGATTCGAATACCTCGATGAAATCCTCTAGGGCTTTATAATGGAAAGCTGGTGTTAGAATCTTCCTGTGCGATATCCATTTTTCACCTGTACGTCATTTCATAAACATTTATTAAACTATAGAAATTATCTACAATACCTGAACTGATGAGAAGACCATCGCCTAGCCAACGACTGAATAACATAATGTAGTCGTTTGTTTTATTTGTCAAGTTTGGAGAATTCATGACCACCTCTAGGAGTTTCACATCCGTTGTTATCAAGTTCATTAACATGCCGGTAAACAGTTTTATGGTCTTTCCATATTTGCTATGAAATTCGTTGAAAATAGCAATATGTTCTGAAAGAAAATAGAAATATAACAAACAAATAATATACTTGTGTAAATATATAGTTATGTAACAAATGGGTGAATGTTTATTACTTCGATTAGTGTTGATCCAATACAGTGCGGTTCGAAAATTTTTAAACAAATCTATGAGTTAAATAATTATAATAAATTCTATACTCACTTTTCGGATTTTTAAGCAAAAAATAGTTTCCAACTATTGGATATGGTTTAGGTCCATCAATTTTTTCAAATTGTTTCAAGTATTTGTACCTTTTAAAGTACAAAACGAGAAAAAGAAGCAGAATCACAGCCGCGTATTGCCACATCTTCTTACAAACACTCAGAAAATTGTGAAAATGAATATACATTCGATTAATTATCTGGCGTTGCAAGATTTTGTTAATTTTATAATAAAAATAGAATAAGGAATCAGCTAGAATGCGCAGTGTTTATACAGATAAGGTTCATATATGTTTATTTATTAACAACATATTACTTATTTTGTTTACAATTTTTCGTGAGTACTTCTAGGTTTCAACTTAACGCAGATTCCATTGTCTGAGGTCAACGTGACCTTGGAAGTTAGTTGGGGTGTGTATCCAGGTACAGGAAGCAACTCAAAGTTTTGAATCACTTTAGCTATGGCCGACTTCAGCTCAAGCATAGCGAATTTTTGTCCTAAAATAAAAATAGCAATATTTTTTTTGTAAACTTTAAAATACATAATCAAATTAATTACCTATACAATTTCTGTGACCGGCGCTGAAAGGAATATAAGCTAACGGATGGCGTTTAGACTGTTCATCAGCTGTAAACCTTAAAGGATTAAACTTCTCGGGATCCGGGAATTCATCGGGATCTCTGTGCAAAGAGTACAGGTTTACGCCTATTCTTAAATTCTTTGGTAATTTGATTCCATCTGAAGAATAATAGAATATAAATTAAGACTCAAATAATCAATCAGTTTTGCACTGACTGTAGACAAATTCTTTATCCACTACTCTTCCATATAACGCGACTGATGGATACAGTCTTAGAGATTCCTTAATCACCATCTCTAAATATTTTAAATTCTGAACATCAGTGATTGTAACAGCACGATCTGGTGGTAAGACTTGGCAAACTTCCTCGTAGACCAGTTTCTGCACCTCCGGGTTTTTTGAGAGATTGTAACAGGTGAAACTTATTGCCGCTGAAGTAGTATCATGTCCCTAAAAATATATTGAAATCTAGAAATATGATCTTAAAATTATTTATAATTTGTTGTTTGAGCTCCAAAAATACGTCAGATGAATTACTCACCTCGAATAAGAAAGTATCAACTTCCTCGCGAATCTCTTCATTGGTCAAAGGATTACCATTAATAGTACTCTTCAACAGAATATCCATGAAGGTCATCTTCCTTCGTTTACCAAACTCGTCGTAGTCGTTAACATCATCGGAATGACGCGACTCTAAAAATTGTCTGCGTTTCTCGATGATGCCGAGGCTAAAGCTTGTAATAGTTTCCAGAGCTTTTATCTCGGTTTTGTAGAGATTTGTATATTTGTACATCCATTCACTGATGTAAATCGGGTTTACAAGGCGCGTCGATGCAATATCGCACATTGTTTCTATCGCATCCATGTATTTGTGATCGGGATTGCACTGGACGTTCACGGATGTTCCCATCGCACTATCTAGAAATAATCACTATAGACTTAAGCTCATTCGCTTATAACCAACTACTTACCGCATATAACGTCCAACGTATAGAGACTGAATAATTTGTGCACGTTCACGCAATCCTCGCTGGAGGCTTTCAGAAGATTGTCGATCAAGAACTTTCCTCGCGATTCGAACACATCGATGAAATCTTCCAAGATCTTGTAATGGAAAGCCGGTGTTAGGATTTTCCTGTGCGCTCGCCATTTCTCCCCTGTATACCATTTATATAATAAATAATACTCAAACTGTGGAAATTTTCCATAATACCTGAACTGATCAGAAGACCATCGCCCAGCCATCGATTGAATAGCATGATATAGTCATTTGTTTTATTTATCAAGTTTGGAGAAGTCATGACCACCTCTAGGAGTTTCACATCAGTTGTTACCAAAGCCGCGTGCATACCAACGAATAATTTTGTGGTCTTTCCATATTTCCTAGGAAAATCGTCGAAAATAGCAACATTTTCTGAAAAATAACAAAAATATATTAAACACAATTTAGTGTTTAAATATTTGAAATAATTTGATTTAATATTTCAAGTTTCATAGCTTCATATAGTTAAGCAATGAATGGGTGACCTACATCTATTATATAAATTATTCGCAACTAATTATTGATTGAAAAAAAAATCTGAATTTAACATTTTTCTAAGATCAATAAATTGTTAACGTCACAATATAATAGATAACACCTTTTTTGCTTCGATTAGTGCTGATCAAATTTTGATACAAATTAAATTCGATTTTTTTTTTAAATATTCATATGGCATCAAATCTGTATTTAGAGATTCACTTCGAGACAAATAAAAAATCTCAACTTACATTTTTTAAATTAAATTAATTTAATAATTTCATTATCCAATAATTACTTAATTCTAATCATTTCTATACTCACTTTTCGGATCTTTAATCAAAAAATAGTTTCCAACTATTGGATATGCTTTAGGTCCATCTATTTTTTCAAATTGTTTCAAATACTTGTACCTTTTAAAGCACAGAACGAGAAAAATAAGCAGAATCACTAACGCGTATTGCCACATCTTCTTAGAGACACTCCGAAAATTCGATTAACTGTCGCTACAAGATTACATTAATTTCATTACAAAGAAACAAACAGTGCTTATAGATAAGGTTCTTAATGTTGTAACAGCATAGTTGACCTAAAAACAAATTATTTATCAGCTTGAAAAATAAATAAGCAATCATTTATTTTAGTTTTTTTCTTAAATATTTGTTTCTATTTAAATTTAAAAAAACTTCTTTGTTTTTACTACAGGATTAATTTACTCGTTTATGTTAATAATTAAATTCATGATCTATAATTCATTAAACAAGACATAAAGCAGATATTTTTAGGTGTAAATAAAATCGTTGATTTAATGTCGATAAATCAAGTTTTTTTCAACATTTCGCACCTTGTTTCGTATGAAATATTTGTCGTAAATACAAGGCAATTCGCAACACCTGCTGCATAATTTAGGAGAGTCTATTAGTCTATTAATTTTCGATCAACAAGTGAAGATTTAAAATTTCCCAAAATGAAATATTAGTAATTTATTTGTTGGAAATATGCAATTAATAGCCCTAATAGTTTCACATTATTTATGTAAAAACATAATAATAATTATGTTTTATAAAATAATTAAGATTTAATAAAAAAAAAGTATGATTGTTTTAATTAAGATGTGGCAATACGCGTCAATGATCAATTTCAGTACAAAAATATAAGTAATTAAAGAAGCAGACACGTTACAAAAAAAAATAAACAAGCAGCAAAGCACAAACAATTAAAACAAAAAAAGTACTGTACGTTAAAGTAAATTACGCGATTTTTCTGCTCACTGCAGACAGAAGATATTTCACGTTTCTTCTCGGACTCCTTTTTATCATCCGCCCTTCATATTCATTTTTGTTTGTCCGGCCAATTCATTTGAGCGGAGGAGCCCTTTTTTTAATTTATGTATGGCAATTTACTCTGCTTTTATTATTATTTACTTCGAGCGAAAAACTGACAAAAAAAAATACGAGAAGAAAGAATGATTGCGCAAATAGCACAGGTAGAACGTAAAGGAAATTTGAATTGGAAAAAAACGAGACAATAAAAATAAAATAAACAACTTTATTTATTCACGACAATCCAATTATGCTTTGCGTCCTTTAAATTAGTCCTTCGAAACAGTCTGTTAAATAATTCATACGCAAAATGAAATAATAATTATTTTATTCTCTCGCAGTTTCGGTCAGAGCTGGACCGATATTAATATCGAGTAATTGATGAAAATTATGTTATTGCTGGTCATTTATGTGCGGTGCTTGCAAATTGTGCGTTGACAATTGGTCGGAGCGAATAAACAAAATTCTCGTATACAATTATGTTTTATTTCGTTTTGCGAAACGAAAATTGATTCAGTTTAATTGAAACATAATATTTGTCGATATTTTTTGTTTCATTATAAATTATTTATGTTTATATAATATTTTTTTTTATATTGATTTTTACAATTATTTTTTATTAAACTAAAATGAAAGAAAAAATAAAAATATTCTAATATTTTCTAAGATACAATTGATATTTCTTCTTCAACTAATACAGATTTGTAGTGAAGTAGCCATCAGGGATGCATGACTAGTTTTGCTCAGGGGCCCACGAAGTAAGGGAGTCAATAGGATACAAAAATAAGTTGTTGAATCTTGAAAACAATAGCAAAATTTTTTTCAATAGCTTCGAATTCAAACATGTTGGGGCCCACATATTGGTATACACTTTTTGTAACTCCAGTACACATTTATGTGTTATTTTCAAAGTGTGGAGGATGTAAGAAACAAAAACTTTTTCTCTAACCTCAAATTCCAATTGCATGGGGCCCACAAATTCAATCAAAACAACTTTCCTTGCACTCAGTTCTTTTAACGCTAGTGGAAATGTGTGTGTTATTTTTAATGAATTACACATTCAAACGTACATTAACGTCCAAAATTTAAACTTCATTTGGTTCCACAAACTCAAATTAGTGTGTAACGCCACTGCAAATTTGTATGTTATTTAACTTAATTAACTTACTTTTGTAACTATACTACAAATGTGTGAATTATTTTCATTGAAAGTCTAATAAAAGTATGTTATCAAATCTACTTTCATGGGACCCACAGATTTAAATTTTCCCTGGGCCTACAAGTTAAATCAATTAGCCATTCTTTTGACTCTTGAAAACAATAGCAAAAACGTTTTCTATAGTTTCGAATTCAAACAAGTTGGGGCCCACATGTTGGTATACATTTTTAGTAACTCCAGTATACATTTATGTGTTATTTACAATTGAAGTTTAATAAAAGTGTGGAGGATGTAAAAAACAAAAACTTTTTCTATAACCTCAAATTCAAATTGCATGGGACCCACAAATTCAATCAAACCATCTTTCCTTGCATTCAGTTCTTTTAATGCCAGTGCAAATGTGTGTGTTATTTTTAATGAATGTGTAATAAACGTGCATTATCGTCCAAAATGTAAACTTCATTTGGTTTCAAACTCAAATTAGTCTGTAACGCCACTGCAAATTTGTAAGTTAATTTCGCAAGGATATTTTTGTTACTTAATTAACTTACTTTTGTAAATACACTACAATTCTGTGTATTATTTTCATTGAAAATCTGTTATCAAATCTACTTTCATGGGGCTCACAGATATAAATTTTCCTGGGGCCTGCAAGTTAAATCAATGAGCCATCCACTTTTTTTAGCTTCACTGCAAATTTGTGTATTATTTTCAATGAAAATCTATTAAAAATTGTGTTAACGAAAGGATATATATAAAATAAAAACTGAGTTTTAAAGATATTAAATGGTGGGTTAAATTCATGGAATGATCCATTTAGTATCCTTTCAAATATTTCATTGAATGTGAAAAGCCGGCCGTTTCCATTTATACAGAGAATGGCCGAATTTCAATGGAAAATGTCTTCTTGACTGGAAAGTGTATTTAGGTAAAATCAATTGGGACTGACAAATAATACAAAAAAAAAGAGAGAGAAAAACTGATGACGAGGAGGGAGTGAAGTGAAAGTATGAAAGGATTAAACAATGGTCAAATGGTTTTTGAATGCCAGGGGATTAGTCCTGTGTGTGTGCGGGGTGGTTTTGCGCTGAGGGGGTGGGAATTGATTGGCGTTTTGTTGGGGATTCGCGTTGATTAAAGACAATGAATGAGCGAACGAATGAATGGAGCGGAGATTTCGGACGTTCCAATTGAACGGTTTCGGTTGCGGTGCTACCCAAACGTCGTTTGTTGTTGCCTGCTACTGCTGCTGTTGTTATTGTCGCTGTTGTTATGATTGTATAATCCGTTTATGCCGGGGCTGAGGGTTGCACAGTGAAATGGTAGTGGTTGGCGTCGCAGTTGCGTTATTGTTAAATTTCACGTGGCACGGTTCGTTTGCCATCCATTTGTGTCCCTAAACTGTGAATATTATTAAATCGGATAGTGCAGTTCGACTGCACGCCCCAACGGAATTCCAAAACCGCCGCTCTTTATTTTCGTTATTTCCCCAAACATTTTTCCGATACCCCATTTTATTCGTTTTCACCCTATCCGCGTCCCGAATCCGTTCATCTCTTTGTCTCGTTCCGTGCGCGCTTGTTGGTTTTTCCCACTTTTACATCTCTTTGATGCAACTTGCTTTTTCCCGTTCTGTTCCGCGCTTTGCCATGTCCGGAAATGAATAAGTAAATAGAGACCAGTGTTTTTGCGGGCGCCGCCGCATATATTTAATTTGGCTCCGCCAGTTTTTGGTCCGTGTAGCGAAATCCCCCCGCCGCCGTCATCCCCTTGCCACTACCCCGGGACCCTGAATAAGTCATGGCCAGAACATCGCACGGAGGCCGTCTCTGAATATAATTCATGCTACGTCCACTGAGCATTGTCCAGGGAAATCCACCCTCATTCATAATGGACATGTGTGACGGACGTGACCCCTTCTTACAACAACGCCTCCATATCTCCAGATAGCACAGAAACCCGATTCCTTCCGACCAAAATGGCCCAATGGCTCTGGTGACAATAACGCGTACTGATTTTCCTCGCCGCATACACACACACAAACCATAGTCCTCCTCCAGCCTCCTTAAGCGTCCAAAAGAATAAACCTCACAATGAACTATTCTATCCGTCCACTATCGCAAATCTACCATTCTCCTCCTCGATGCGACGACAAGAGATTCAATTCACTTTCAACATTTGCAACTGCAAACTAACCAAATTTCCTGATAACTTAACTAACCCATAACTTTATACTGGAAATAATAGCAACAATTATTGATCAAATCGATGTCGTGTCCCAGGGTTGTTTTTCTGGACACTGTGGGATATCTTCTGGTGTTGTCGTTGTGGAGTCTTAGTTGTAGGAATTAAATAATTCAATTGGTTTAAAACAAGTTTATTATAATAATTACATAGTTAATTCTTATTAATACGAGTTTGAGGAGTCAGGTCACTGTTCTCCATAGGACCTGTCAATTCTTCAGTTGGTTTCTAGTTGAAAACACGAAAAAACGCCGCAAACGGTCACTGTCTTCCGTGGGATATGTCTATTCTGCATTTTGGTCTTATCAGTTGAAAATAGGAAGGAATGTTACAATCGGTCTAACGGTGAAAGTTCTTTTATGCTGATGTATATGTTTATATAATAAGGCGACTAAGACACGCCGTAGATGTCTCTAATTCGTTAATACGCTATAATTGTAATAATAATGGTTGGACAGAACATCGATTTAAGGAAAAGTATATGCAGTGTTGTGTCCAACTGATATGTCCAGAAGCTTAACGCCTAATTACAACACATTTATATATAAATTAATATATTTTGTTTAGGTGTCCCCGAATTGTATGTGAGACAGAAACAAAATCTTTGAATGAACTGATCTGACCAACTTAATTAAAACCTCACAATGAACTATTCTATCCGTCCATTATCGCAAATCTACCATTCTCCTCCTCGATGCGACGACAAGAGATTCAATTCACTTTCAACATTTGCAACTGCAAACTAACCACTCGCACAAATTTCCTGATAACTTAACTAACCCATAACTTTATACTGAAAATAATAGCAACAATTATTGATCAAATCGATGTCGTGTCCCAGTGTTGCTTTTCTGGACACTGTGGGATATCTTCTGGTGTTGTCGTTGTGGAGTCTCAGGAATTAAATAATTCAATTGGTTTAAAACAAGTTTATTATAATAATTGATACTCTTGGACAATGTAGATACTTTAAAAGATTGATCAAGACTAATTACAAATACTTATTGTACTTACAAAGTTAATTCTTATTAATACGAGTTTGAGGAGTCAGGTCACTATTCTCCATGGGATCTGTCAATTCTTCAGTTGGTTTCTAGTTGAAAACACGAAGAAACATCGCAAACGGTCACTGTCTTCCGTGGGATATGTCTATTCTGCATTTTGGTCTTATCAGTTGAAAATAGGAAGGAATGTTACAATCGGTCTAACGGTGAAAGTTCTTTTATGCTGATGTATATGTTTATATAATAAGGCGACTAAGAGATGTCTCTAATTCGTTAATACACTATTAACAATAATAATTGTAATAATAATGGTTGGACACAACATCGATTTAAGGAAAAGTATATGCAGTGTTGTGTCCAACTGATATGGCCAGAAGCTTAACGCCTAATTACAACACTTTTATATATAAATTAATATATTTTGTTGAGGTGTCCCCGAATTGTATGTGAGAGAGAAACAAAATCTTTGATTGAACTGATCTGACCAACTTAATTTAGGTAGAACTGATGATTCGGATAATCAATTTTACCGAATTCAATTTCAGAACTAATATTGGATAGAGAACTGAAGCTTTGATTTGCTTACTATTGATCAGTTTATAACTAATTAGAAGATCAAATGTGTGTATGTATGTGCTGCATTATTGGGTGGCGTGTGTGTTTAGTAAGGATAGCCTCAAAGTCCACAAACTGGAAGAGTATTGATTTGATAGGACGGGATGATGTTACGGGCTAAAAGGATTTCGGAGACACCTCGAAAGCGATTAAAAGCCGCAATAGATAAATAGTCGGAGCGAGAGAGAAGGATAGTCAAAATTGAAAAAAAAAACAGAGATTGTACATCAGCTGGTGCAGAACGGTTTCGAAGGGGATGTGGAGTGGAGGAGGAGGAGGAATCATTGGCTTTCATCCAGGCGTCTTCACGGTTTGGTGGTTGTTGTTTCATATAGAGTCTTTGATGTTGTATCAGTGTTATTATGCGTTTATACAAGCGTATGGGAAAAGGGTTTTCGGGGGGAATTGGAATAACAAACGTGGTCACGCTCGTGCATCGCGCTCTGAACAAAGGGCGTTAATGGATTATGAGATAGGAGGAGGATGCACGGTTTTGGTCCGTGGCTCGAAACGCGTAATGGCATTATCTTAATCACGGAATCGCACGCGCTTTGATTTCTGCCCGTAATATTTTCGCTTTTGGTCGTCGTAATTTGAGTGTGGGTGGTAGGTGGTTAGTTGGTTTGATGATTGCTGCAGAATGAAGGGAAGTGTTACGACCATCATCTGGTAATTGTTTACGACCGGCGGAGATGATTTGCGACCGCACCGGCCATTTCCATCGGTCAAATCCGGAAAATTGGGAAACTGCTAATCAAGAACACAAAAAATATCAAATCGACTAATTGTAAACAATCACCAACAGTTTAATATCTAGAACTGAACAGTTATTAAATTAAATAATAACAGCTTTTACATACATCCTTCAAGTATTCGAAAACCGAATTTAATTGTTAATATTATTGTATAACAATTTGGTTATGCAGAAATTTTATTTAGTATTTATAAAGAGTTTGATTTGAAAATTGAAAATACGGTTTTAATTGTTAGAATAAATATATAATAATTTGTTTTTTTTTTGCAAAAACCCTGCAAGAATTTCAGTTAATATTTATAGAGGGAATTGCGGAAATGCCTCTCGTCTCGCATCATCTTGATCCACTCCGGCTCCTCCAGCTGCCGGAGCAGACGAAGAGGAATATGAAGAAGGAGGAGAATAAGAAGAAGTCATTTCCGGCTCCTCGTGAAACTTCTTAAACGTCACATCCGCTTCCGTGGCAACTGCGTTAACTGTGTAGGCCCTCCGGCGCACTCCAAACTCGCAACAATGAATAAAATATACGGTCTTACTTAGCAAAAACGAAATATTAGGAGGATGCGAATTATTCCCTATAAATTCACCTCCGTCCGCGGAACACAGAACGAGGGCGCAACGAAATTTCCTGCTTATATCCGATAAAAGTTACCACGGTTAATGGGAAATTACAGTTCGTAAACTTGGCTGGTTTGACTGGAGAAGCTGCAACGAGTAAGAAGAAAAAAGTATGTTTTTTTTATATATATTCAGAAAGATGATGAGGGCGGGAGGGAGAAGGAGATGCACTTCGTTGTTGAGGAAGGTGGTGGTGGGAAGAAGGAGGTAGGAGGAGCAGGCAAACACAACTTTGTTTCCTCTTGCACTTTTATTCAAAATAAAATATTAAATACTCGTCCGACATTCTCGTAGTTTAAACTTTGAACCTCCCAAATGGGAACGAACTAAATGCCTTCAAAACTGTATCCATAAGTGTATTTCTTCTAAATTAATTCCTATTTCAAATATACCTTGACATTACCATACATTATTGCAATATTGAAAAACTTTGGTCTTCTACTATTTATTCCGCTTCCCCCTTTCTTTCAAATATATGTATCTTTCTACAATGTATGAGTTTTAAAGTGCCTACTGCCTTTTATTTTTTTTTAATTACATTACAGACAAAATGTTCGACTATTTTTTTTTAATACATTTTTATGTAACTAAAAGATTATTAATATTCATTACAACAGTATTTACTTTTAAAAATCATTTTCATAACTTTTGTCAACAGAGGAAAACTGACATTAGGGACATGTGGAAAATGGAAAATATCACAAATTGACATTATATAAGCCCGGCTAGCTCAGTCGGTAGAGCATGAGACTCTTAATCTCAGGGTCGTGGGTTCGAGCCCCACGTTGGGCGACCTGAATTTTAAGTAAGGGTGGCTAATAGAGCCGTGGCTATAGTATGTTAAGAAAGATGACAGGTTCAAATTATACCAGCAATAAAAATCGATTGTGTGGTGGAAAAGCACCAAAACGATGGCCGTAAAGAAAAAAAATCAACTGAGAAAAATTGACATTATGGACATAAGGAAAATTGTATGTATCAAAAATTAACAGTGCATATGACCGGCTGCCTTAGTCGGTAGAGCATGAGACTCTTAATCTCAGGGTCGTGGGTTCGAGCACCACGTTGGGTGACATAACTTTTGTTAATAAAGAAAAATTGTCATTAGAGACATGAAGAAAATGAAAAATATCACAAATTGACATTATATAAGCCCGGCTAGCTCAGTCGGTAGAGCATGAGACTCTTAATCTCAGGGTCGTGGGTTCGAGCCCCACGTTGGGCGACATAACTTTTGTCAACAGAGGAAATGACAATAAGGAAAATTGTGTTAAACGGAAATCTCAACAAAAATGTAATTCAAGGTTGTGGATTTTGCATGTTAGATCTCAATATTTCTTTCATCAATTCACAAATGACATTCAGTAAATTATTTTAAGGAAATAGTCATTATATAAGCCTGTATATATTTTCTATTCTGATCAATTACTGCAGTTACTTTTTTATGAAAACTTTGTTTTTAATTTATAAATGCATGGAATGATTAAAGTTCATGTAACATTATACGACTTTATAAAACCCATCAAATTGTTTATTTCGTTCTCTTTCTCTGTTTAATAGAAACTCAGGTATTGTAGCAAAATGCAATAATGAGCATGAAAATCGTGTAATTGTGCAATTAAAAGCGGAAGTTTCCTGGATGATTTAGCTCGCACGGATAAATAACCTTGTCCAACATAACCGTTACCAATAAACGCGGAACGCAATTTCGTTACGCAACCGTTGGAAGAGCAACAGAGATATAAAAAAAAATCCTTCCTGATCTGCCGCAGCTACAGATGATCCAAGCCAAGAGTCAACACACTCTCCTCAAAATTGGTAAATAAATAAAGCATACTCAAAGTGGTCCTAATTCATTTCGGAGCCAAAGATCAGTTCAACGACTGCTCTCTCCAGGTCATGGATATTAATTTGCTCCATACAAATTTTCAACATTCGCCATCAATATACTCAAAAAAAACACACACAGCGAGGATCTCCACTCCATTTTCGGTACTAATAGCGGTAAACCTCTTTTTTTTCTACCTGTCGTCCGAAACGAAAACAAAATTAGCATACATCCATCAAGCAGACCTAGTTTCTTGTTGTTCGTTTTTTTTTTGTGTTGAGTCTTGAGTGGAAGTAGAAAAAAGAGTAGTTTCATTGGTTAGCACACTTTGTGCGTTTCCATTAGAAAGGTCGGAGTGAAATGCATGCGGATGGTAAATAAGTTAATGGTAAATGGTGAACGGGCCCAAGTTCAAGTTCATAATCTGGGACGAATTCGTGATTGCATCTCGCACGTTTTGCACCGGTTTTATACAATGATGTGCAAAATATTGATCTTTATATCTAATATTAAATCTATAATTAGTTCTAGAATTAAAAAATATATAATCTGTTTTAATGATAGTAGTGATGATTTTTCACTACAAATATTTTTAATTTTATATAGAAAGTTCATCAATTAGTGCGGTTTCAAAAAGTCCGCTATAGCAAGTACCCGTACTAAGCATGGTATAAGTGTACTAATTTAATTGCTAATAAAATTAAGAGAAAAGAACAATTATACTTATCATTAAATCTGTATATTTCTTTATAAATTTTCTACAGATTATTACAAAAATAAATTATTACAATCTGAAAAATGTATTAATTTCAACTAAATGTGTATGAAATTTCTTGCTTTTATTTGATACAGGTAAGCTTATTATGAAAACCAATAAATTTGCTACTTTCATGAGAAGACAACAATAAAAAATAATTTCAATTATTTTAACCAAAGAAAAATATAAAGTTATTAAGAAAACCTTGATTTATTCCAAAAACACTTAATTATTAATTTAATTTCCTATAAAATTAGCTAAAAAAATATTAATTTAGAAATTTTCTTTACAGATTTTTATAAATTGTTTATTTTTATTATAAAAATAAATAAATTTGAAAAATGAAATATTTCCTGTTCATTTTTATATCAAATTAATCTAAGAGTTTCATACGAAAGTATATAAGTCCGATTTTGTAATTAATTTTCATCCAAGGATTTTTTTTAAAGAAATTCTTGATTAAGTGCAAGAAAACCTGTAATAGTTAAAAAAATACAATATTTTCAAACTAAAACGTAAAATCCTTTTCAATATACCAAATAATTATAAATTGTAAATATACAAATTGTTAACATTTTCAATTTAGAATATGAAATGATTGTAAATAAATATAGAAATGTAAATTTACTAGTATTTTGAATAACAATAGTCCAGCTGGTAATAAACACTATTAATAATAATAAAAAAAAATGATGCACATCAAATTACAATGAAAACCATAACATCAACATTGGGAACAGTGAGCAAATATTGTTCAATAATCAAGTACGGTTAATACATTTTTTTTTGCTCTCCGCTTTTGCAACAACAATGCAAAATTATTGTGGAACAAATAGCAAAAATAACAAAAAAAATAAATAAATAAATAATAACGTTGGGAAGTATGAAAAATGAAATGATAAAGTTAAATGAATAATATTAATAAATACACGTTAAAGCCGCAACGCAAAATATAAATAATGATAATGCGAAACGCAAACGGGATGTTCGCTATTTATTTGTATTATATGTAAAACAAATCCGGTTTTAATATTATGACATTACGCAACGCGCAGTAGTAATAATAGAAGCGATGCCGATGATGGAAATGAAATATTTAGAGCAACGATTTTCAACGAAAAAAAATATATAAATGTAACGAAATAAACGTGAATTAATGTATATATTTTTGTTATTTTGGTATAAAAGAAGCATGGAAATATCCGTAATTGCCAGGTTTTGTATTGAAACCGGAGGCGAAGGCTATTAATTCTCCATTAGCCGAAGAAGCAGAGAATTTTAATTTTAATAAAACATTAACATCTCCGATTCGCGTTAAAAATTTACAATTGCTGAATTTCGTGTCTACAAAATGGTGAAAAGAGTAAAATAAATGCGGATAATATTAAGGCAAGGACAAAGGATTCGGAAGAAGACTGTAATACACTTATAATTGCTTTTTGCGGCTGCAACAAGCGATCTTTTGTATTTTATATTATGTAATCGCGTAATGCTGTAACGAGATGATGACTTCGCGATAAATTTTCGTTTCCTGTTAATGCAATTTATTAATTATAAACAACACAAAAATGAACTTCAACGTGGTTATTATTTGGTAATTATTGCAGCAATAATAAGTTATGTACAAAGGTGTGTTTTTTTTATTCATGGTTTTTAAATTGAAGATAGAAAAAATAATGAGTTTGTATTTTGCTTGTAGTTTTTTTAAGATTATTTTAATTCCCATCAAGTTATGTAAATTAATAGAAACCTCAGTCTGTTAATCAACCAATAAAAATTTGATTTGTGAATTGATAAAAAAAATATATTTGAAAGATCTAAATGTAAAATGGTATATTTTCATATTATTGTAAGAATAATTTATTAACTTAATAAAACTTGCTATGCGTATAACAGTAATTTCAACGGTTGCTTACAAATTATTTGAAAGATCTTTATGTAAAATGAAATATTTTGATATGAATAATGAATAAATATTAACATATAAGTGTAATTCCAAAGTTTGTTTAAAACAAATAGGTTTCAGGTTATTATTAGACTTCTATAAGTGGGCAAATGCGGCTCTTCGTTGAGTTAAGTGCGGCTCTCATTGACATTATGCTTGCCCACCCATAATAGCTATTATCGTATAAACATTAACAACAACAATGTTATGAAATTTGGACACAAAGACTTGAGTCGTTATTTTTACATGAATTGAATTTTATAAAATAAAATGTTAATATTTTGTTACTCTTATAATAATATATAATTAAACACGTTTCATTCTATACATATAATTTGTAAAAGATGGACACTTCTATAATTACCCACTTATAGAAGTGTCCATATTTTTTTGTAAAAGATTGATTATATGAGTTATAAAAAAGCTATATAATTACGGTTTCATTATAATCACATGATATTCAATGAACATTTTTTGTATAATAAACGGAAACATACTTCATTAAATTCCTATATTTTTTGTCCCAAAACATTGAATTATTACATAATAGCACCAAACGTGAATTCTTGAACTCTACACTAAAAGATTATCACCAATTATCTTATCATTGATGTGATTTCACTATAATTCATGTGTAATTGCTATGATAATACAAAAAACAAAATAAGAAAAACAAAAACAACTTTTCCTTCCGCCTTTTTAAAATCTGAATTTTAACAAAAATTCAATAAATTTTATAATTCTATAAATTTATTTAACACGAAACTAAAATAATTAAAATTTTTAATACAAGTTAATTATAAAATGAAATATTTTATGTTTTAAACTTGTATAATAAACGACTTTTATTTAATATTCTATAAACATATTTTTTTTTATAGATTTTGATAAAGAAATTTGTTTATAAAATTTAATTAATGAAATAGATTATATGGACATAATTGTGAAAAAAATGGAGTATTTAATAAAGAGGTAATACTGACTAAAGTAATATAATAAAAAATACTCCATTTTTATGGTAGTTAAATTTATTTTACTTTTTTTTTGATAAAATAAGAATATTTTTGCTGTAACCTTTCATAATTATGCATATAAAAATAGCAGAAAGCGTACTAATCGAGGTTTTTAAAACTGTTGCAAAATAAATTGCACAAAAAGAGACTTAACTATGTAGAAAAAAGAATCGACCATTTATGTATAAAACAATTTGTGTATTGTGTATATTTTTTATTAAGTTCAATTAAAATTTAGTCTGCTTTCAAATTTTCAAACCGGACTATAGTGAAAACGCACTGATCGAAGCCGCACTATGCGAGGTATAGTTGCATATAAAATTATACTTATTTTATTGAATGTTAAACTTATTTTGTTCATATTCACTTATATTATGTTTGATTTCATTGAAATAAAATTTGTAATTTAATAATTATGGAAATATCTATATAGTTTTGTAATTGTTTTATGTTTTTTGATGTTTTTACATTGTTTTTTTTAATATTTTTGTTGATTTAATTAAATTTAATATAATTTCTTTGTTTGTATGCGGAGAAGCGGTCATTATAATAAATGAACAAAAAAATGGGTAAATTGAATGTAAAGTTTGTAATGAAAGTGAGATGGTATAACAGTATATGAGTTGGACAAAGATAGAGATGGAACGGTACGATTAGAGCTGATGGTTGTTGTGTTGTTACCTTAGGCTACGGCACGGTGTTCACACTAATTGGCCGATATTTGCACGACCTGCCTTTGTTCCGTTCTGGGATGCGAGTGGTATATAAGCTGAACCAGAAGATCCATCCGGCAGTTCAACACACACACCGGTCCAACCATGAACAAATTGATCGCTTGCGGCCTCCTCCTGGCCATTTCCGCCATCAACATCTCCTCCGCTTACAACTTCGAAGACTCAGCTTACAGTAAGTAGAGTAATACCTCCATTAACAAACCGAGAAATTAATCGCAAATTGCAGATGAAGTCTTGGCAAGGGATTTGGAGGAGTTTGAAACGGAGACTGTAGCCGTCCATCCAAGAGCCCGGCGCGACGAAGAAGCCGCATCCGGATCCTCCGACAAGTGCAAAAGGAAACGCTCGAAATTCTGCTGCGCCGAAGAGACTCTGGAGATGATCCACGACATGGAAAAACCGCTGAAGAAGGAATGCTACAAGCAGATTACTGGAAAGGACAAGCATTCCGGATACCACGGCCACAACGATCCATTCAAGTGCGACAAGGATAAGGTCGAGAGACACAGGAGGGAAATGACCGTAAGATGAATTGCATCAATGAACTATGCGTAAACTGTAAATCTTTTTATTTTACGTTTCAGTGTGTGATGCAATGCGTGGGACAAAAGAAGGATGTGGTAAGTTAGGCGTTTCCTCTATTTTCGCTTCAATTGCGGTGAGTTTCATTAAGGGAATTGTTGTTAATTCTAGCTCGACGCTGAAGGTAACATCAAGGAGGAGGCAATCAAGACTCAGATGAAGGAGAAGTTCGCTAAGGAAGAGTGGCTAGCACCAAAATTGAATGAGATTTTGGATAGATGTATTACTGAAGCTAAACAGGTACCTGTCAAGGTTGAAGCTGAAGGAAAGGAGGCCGCTTGCAATACCACTGGTATGAAGTTTGGACACTGCTTCTGGCGCGAATTGCAATTCTCCTGTCCGGCCGATCAGATTAAGGATCAAAGGGCTTGCGAGAAGGTCAAGGAGAAGATTAAGAACTACTCCGATTCATATCCATTCACCTCAAGAAACACCATGGAAGAAGACTAAGCATTTACATTGATCACAATTTATTATTTATGTATCTCCTATTTATTTAATAAATCTAATTTAGTTTCAAGTTTTTATTTAATTTAATTATAATTCCAAAACTATTTTAATAAAATGAAATACATTTCATTAAATAAAACTGTTTATCATTAAGTTGGTACTTTTATTTACAATAAAAATTAAATCTATTTCAATTTATACCAATTTTAAACTTTTTTATTACTATAACACGAGGAATTACAGAACATTCATACTTTTCATAATAATCTCATAAACTTTTTAAAGAAATTAAATATGCTTAAATAAAAAAAATATCTATTCAATTATAATTTACTGTGGTAATTTCATTGATTGACAACAAAAAAGTAATAAGTTTCCATTTGCACGAACTTAATTTTTTTTTTCACTTTTTTTGTTTTTGTCGTATTCTGTCATATACTGTCCTATACTACCATATAGTGTCATATACTGTCATATACTGTCATATACTGTCATATACTGTCAAATACTTTCATATACTTTCATATACTTTCA
>NW_017096186.1:0-48286 GCF_001412225.1 Nicrophorus vespilloides | reverse complement strand
TATACTGTCATATACTGTCATATACTGTCATATACTGTCATATACTTCATATACTGTCATATACTGTCATATACTTCATATACTGTCATATACTGTCATATACTCTCCTATACTGTCATATACTCTCCTATACTTATACTTTCATATACTTTCATATACTTTCATATACTTTCATATTTACCAAAATATATTTTTTGATAAATATAACAGTATATAGCATCAAACAATTTATATATTTACCGAACAAACAGTTTTGAGTTACTTTTAGTAGACTTTTTTTTAGTTAATATACAGACTGTTGGTGAATGTTAAACATATTAATTATCAACCATAAAGAAGACATGATTGAAGGTCTGTTGAGGTAGAAAAAGGTCTTCCCGCAAGAGCGCTCGAAAGATTCCAGGAGTCACTTGAAACTTTATACTGAAGAGGCTTTGAAAGTAAAATATTGCTGCCACTCCTCCTATATATTCTATATATATATTGTATATTGATGGAGATTCTCCACTCTAAAAGCACGCCAATCGAGACGAAAAAATAGAACGCTCATACTTCAAAGACACCAAAATGGACCAATTCGCAAAAAGGAAATATGTTTTATAATACAAAAAAATATATAATATCGTTAATACATTTGAAAATATTCATTTATTATTGAATTCTCTATTTAGTTTGTTAAAAAAACTAATAAAAATCAAATAATAATATATAAATATTAATAGAAAATCTTGTTAATATAAAAATTTTAAATCCTTTAGAGGACAATATTTTAACATATTTTATACTTAAATTGAAGCTAACAATTTGTAATCAATTGTCATCAATTTATATACAAATAAATAACATTAAATGAATATATTATTTATTGGTGAGATTTTTCTCACAATCATAAATAATATTTCAATTTCAATTTGAAAATCATCACAACAAAACTGATTTATTTATTATATGTTTAAAATGTATTAATAAATAGTAGATTTAATAAAATTAAAAAAATACTCTTTCGAATAAAATAGTTAATTGTAGAAATATATTAAAATATAATTATTTTAATTAATAAAAAAGTTGATGTTAAAAAAAAATATTAAAAATTTATTTTGTCACAAATATTATTATTTCTCCATAAATAAATTGTAATTAAAACAACATTGACTATATAAATATTAATTTTATCAAATGTTAAATGAAACATGTTTTGTACAAACAAAACTGCGCAATTTTTGTTGTTTATTTTCGAAATTTTATGGATAAATAGATTTATTTCTCAGCGCGTGTAATTTACAATCGCAAAGAGCGCTAATAAATGATGTGCAGTTTTATTTGGTGTTTTCGCGGCAGCAATTAACTCCACCAAAAAAAAAACAGGGACACTAAAAGGACATTGACAAAAAAAATCAGTGGGACAAAAAAAAGTTCCAACAAATCCTGTCCATCGAAACGCCATCGCAAATAATCAAACTCGTTTCGATTGCAAAAAAAAATCGTAATATTTACACTGTGTGAAAAATATACATGATTGTAAAAAAAAACATTTTTAGTGCTACACTTTATTAATTGTGATGTGAATACATAAATGAAAATTGAAAGTTTGTAAAGTTAATTTGTCTCAAACGTTTCTAAATTTATTAATAATAATAATAGATTTATTGCAGTTTATTTTGCTAGTTTACTAATTGTGTAATATAGCCACAATTTAACTTCACTTTTTGGTGTTAGTTTAGTAATTGTGTTGAGGCTATATTTTATGAATGAAAATCGAAATGTTATAAAGTTGATTTGCATTAAATGATTCAAAAGTTTTCGCGTTTTAACATTCAAAAAGTTACAATATCGATTTACACGTTTTTTTTTTCAGAAAATTTTCTACCGTGTTAAATCTTGGGATAAGTGTATATAAATATATATTCGTGAAGAAAAGATTGCAAAAGACAAAATGTAATTTATATGAAATAAAGAATAAAAATGGGTTTAAGGTAAGAAAAGCGAAAATGCAGTAGATATTCAATAAGATGAGATGAGGAGAATAGATGAGATGAGCTGGAGTCGTGCACATCCTTTGGAAGCAACACGCGCAGTTAATACGCAAACACGAGGGGCCCTCGCAGGACCACGCCAAGCGTAAAATATCCTTCTGCAACTTCTGCAGGATTTCCTGTGGGATTGAACGCTTCGTTAAACTGTTGCCGTCAAACACAAACATTTCATTTTTTCGTTCAGAGCTTGTTGTTGTTGATGTTCTTGTTGTGTTTCTTCGCTTTGTTTCTCCTCGTTTTCCACCGTTCCTTCTATATAGTATTTTTTTTTTCTTCCAGAATCCGAACAAGTGAATGTGAGTGTGCTCGATTTAGGAGAGGGTCGATCGCTTCATCCCTTCGCAACGAAAGCCACTTAATTCCGATTCCGAATGAAATTCAAATTTCGCATCCGAATTCTAATTAAATCAGCGGCCTGCGGGGGATAAAATATATAATTGTCCGAAAGTTCCGAAAGGGCACAGCCCCGTCCGGAATGAAATTTATTTATATTGGAAATAAATTAAACGCCCTCGATTTGCATTTATATAACTAACAATGTCGTCGCCCCACCACCAAAGCATCCCTCTTTAACCGAAGAGAAGAGAAAAACGGACTGGAATTAATAGTGGAGGAAAGAAAATTAAATGAATTACAAGAAGTGCGAAAGGTCGAAGATGATGCAGAGGAATTACGACCAATAAATGGCGTCAAGTTTGCATCCCTTAAGTTCCGTGCGCCGCCAAACTAATTTCGCATTTAAACTTCGCATCATCCCTTTGTTATGTTAATGTTTTATTGCGCTTATGAAATACTCACCCTAAGTATTCACGAAATTGCATTTACCGAGTTTAAACGCTCGTTTACAATTTCGGTTTCCACTTTTTTTTCTCCTTCTTACAATCCAATTTACAAGAAATTTCAAAGTTACTACATTCAACTTGGAAGTATTAGTACATACCACACATATCCCACATCAAATTCGTAATAAAATTACATATTTTATCACGAATTACTTAATAATGGATATTTATAATTGGAATTAAATAACTTCAATAATATTTTACTATGAGTAGTTTCTATGATATAATTATGCTTACATTTAGATTTGTCTTCTGAAACTTGTTTTGGAAATTAAGAGAAACAAAAGATGATGTTTAGGTAATATCTATATCCTTTTTTTTGTCAAATACAGAATGGTAAAAGTGATTCAAATTTGTGTTAATGGGCATTAAAAGCAACGGCCCAAGAAGCTAAGCCTCATCAACTCTAATTTTGCGCTATTAAAACCGAGGGAGGGTCGTGTAAAAAGGATTAGCTTTTACACCAATTAAATTCGAATCGTTCGGAAGTTCTGACCCCGACGCGCTTTTCATTCAGCGAAATTAAGTATTTAATTTTTAACGCTAACAACTTTTGCATTTAATAAACAAAAAAATGTGTACAATTTAAGTGTTTTAAAGATTAACATACTTAATGTTAGTTTAGTGTAGGAGAAGTATTAAATAGTTTATTTTAGTTATGATGATATAAACTAAGATAATTGATTGGTATGCCACCAATCAAGCATCTTGGAGAAGTACTAGAACCAGAGACGTTCGTTGGTGAAATGCTAGAGTCAAGACAGGTGGAATAGTGTATATGAACCATTATTATTTCAAAAAATAAACATCAAATATGAACAAAAATTTATAGTTTTAATTAAAGTTATAGAAGAAATATATTATTTTCTTGCAAATCTTTAGTGAAAAATATTCAATAATTACTATGTATGTCAGTTCATTAATTTTATTTTTTATCATTTATCCAGAATATTTTAACTATTTTGACGTTAATTTTTTTTATAGTAAATCTCTGTGCTTTTTGATTATCACAGAGATTCTAGTGATAGTAAAGATATACGAGTAAATATATTATCTTGAGAATGGTTAAAGAATTAACTCAGAATGTTATACAAGTCTTTTAGATCAATAAGATAGAAGAAATAGTGAAAAATGACCATGTTTACAAAAAAAAGTAATCAATCAGCAAGACAATACAACAGCTCACAAAAATGTTTTTACCAAGGCAAAAATCAACAAATTAATGTATGAAGTGTTTGAATATCTACCATATTCGCCAGAGCGTTTTTCATCCATTCAAGAAGCAATAGATGCTCTAGACCAGGGTTTCCTAAACTTTTCTTATAACTGAATACTTCGTAAAACCATTGATTATTTATTTTGGAATTATTTAATTCCCAATTTCCCAATTAACATAGTTTGAGAAACTACGATTACTGTCGTTTCCCAGGGATGGTTTTCTGGACACTGTGGGATATCTTCTTCTGTTGTCTGTTGTGGAGCCTTAGGTTTGGTAAATAATGAATCCAACGTGTTTTAATTGTTGTTTAGGATTAAAATATGCTTTAATGTGTGATAGGTCTAAAACTCTGTAGTTTATTGTTTAATGTTCTTCCTAATTTTGCATCTGGTTTTCACTTGAAAATAGGAAGGAATGTTACAATCGGTCTCACGGTGAAGTTTCCTTAATGCTTATGTATATGTTTATATAATAAGGCGACTAAGAGACGCCGTAGATGTCTCTAATTCGTTAATACACTATATTAACAATAATAATAACGGTTGGACACAACACCACTGTAGACAGTTACATTGCAAGCCTTAATACAAATAATTATAAACATGATATATAATTATTAGAAAAACGTTGGACTAGATGTATTAAATTAAAGAATAAAATAATGTTTGAATCACAAAACTCGTTTTTTTCTTCATTTCTCTTACAAAACTTTTAAAATTGCCCTGATATGTATTGTTTTTATTGTATCTTTAGTAAGCAGTTAAGTGGTCATCAAAAGGGATAAAGTATTTTTCCAGTTTGTTGTTTGTAGTTCATTCCGTCTGGCGAACGGACTGGAACGTTTTAAACATTCCATCGGCGTATCAAATTTAAATTCTCCGCTTTTCCAAAGTAAAGAAACGTTGTGGGTTGCTGGTGTATGTGTGTATATATACGTATGAGTAAGTGTGTGTGTGAGAGAGCGCCGCGGTTGAGAAGTGCTCTCGAAGTCTTTCCAGCGAAGCAATATACGATATATGCACCATCTTCTTCGGGAAGGCCAGATGCTCAATTTCAACTTGGATTTCTATATTTCTAGACGCTTGCCGCGAGTCTCCGCTCCCTCTTCATACACTCTCTCGCACACACATACTCATACTTAGATAGACACACGTTTCCGGTGTGGCCCAGAAAGGGACGGAGATGAAGAGAAGAAAGAGAGAGAGAGAGATGCAATATATTCATATTGAAATATTCTCGTACTTAGAAGATCTTCGAAGCTGTATGCGAGAGAACGTAAGTGTACGTCTGTTATATGTATGTGTGCACCTTTCATAGAATTTGCTCAACGAATAACCGATTTCCATCTTTATTTGATATCGAACTCTATTACTCTGTTCTTTTGATGCGAGATGCACCCAACCAAACCTCTTTCTCTCTCATTCTCCACCATCTCTTCGCGCCCTTTAGAAGGTCTCGTGCCGCAGACTCAAACCCATTTCCTCCGACAACTTTATTAACTTCGGCAGCTCTTCATTGTTAAAAATAAATTTACAAATTCAATATACGGAATATCTCGCGGCTCCAACTGACGCTCTTTATTTTTTTTCTACATACGCTGCTATTTACATAACAAATCGAGAAACGCCGGCAGATTCCATTCAAGACCCGACAATTTATTATACAAAAGCATCAGCATACAGAACGCTCATACGTTTTTCACCCCTTGTTTCTTCCAACGACAAACTGAAAACAAACCGAATAACAGCAATAATAAGTATTGAAGTTTTATTTGTTAAATCCTATTTCCATATATGAAGAAATAAAAACAAAATATATTTTTTTTTGCAACAGTTTTATTTTGTATTTTTATTGTTGCAATAAATGTTATTATTATTAATAAAATTTATGAAATAAAACTATACAGTAATAAGTATGTAAATTCTTGTTTTCTTGATAGATAAATTTGTACTTTATTTTATGTTTTTTTTTTTCAAAAGTTAATCTTGATCAACTCATTATTTCCAATTAATTACACTCTGAAATAAAAAGACAATAAAAATAAAATGTGAATATTATTGAAAAATAAAAATGTATTGGCTATGAAAGTATCTTATCTATATGAGGATGAATTGTTTGTACAAATCAATTGCAAACATGAAACTACTTGAAACATACTTATACGTACATTGAGAAAAAAAAACCTTGCATGGTTATAATAAATGTGACTTATCTATATAAGGATACATTTTTTTGTACAAATCAATTGAAATAATAAAACCACATGAAATATACATAAGATTTGCAACATATTGCAACAGTTAAATAATCTTCAGTTATTTTTTTAATATTAATTCATAAGTTTCAGTGAAATGATGAAGCTTTACCTTTTTTTTCAAAGAATTAAAAAAGTTAACATTTTCATATATTTTTTTAATTAATTAATTAGTAAATAGTAATAGTAATAGTAATAGTAATAGTAATAGTAATAGTAATAGTAATAGTAATAGTAATAGTAATAGTAATAGTAATAGTAATAGTAATAGTAATAGTAATAGTAATAGTAATAGTAATAGTAATAGTAATAGTAATAGTAAGTAATAGTAATAGTAATAGTAATAGTAATAGTAAGTAAATAGTTTTGAGAGTATAACAAAATATGTCAATGATCAGATTTGTTTCCCATTGGAATCTTTCTAAATTACAAAAAATATTAATTTTCATATACATTTTTTTTTATTGCACTATTACTTTATTTCTTAATTACATAATAAGAAAAGAAAATATTAATTTCTAATAATTATAAAAGTTACATTATTAATATTAAATTGGAAACTTCAGGAAATTTAAGTGAATTTATACAAAAAGAAAATGAAAATTCAAAATTAAATAAACATTGATAAAATAAGAAGTGTAGAAAGATCTACGGTCTTTATAACTGTTGCATAATTTTTTTTGTTTCAATTTTATTTTTTAACTGTTGCAATCAGCAAATATCATTTGACTTAATACAGGGGTTCCTAAACTTTTCCGGTTTGCGGCGCCCCAAGTCAAAACATTTGGCCTCATCTAAGTTAATAGTAGTTTTCTTTTCAATTTTTGCAGCGGCCTTGTAGCAAAGCCGTGGCGCCTCTTCACACAGTTTGGGACCCCCTTTTATTACCTTTTTTTTGTAGAGGAGAGGAAACCTTACATAGGGACCACGGATGGAGTCTTGGTACTGTGGGATTCTTACCGCACTAAAACCTCTCCGCTTCTTCGTCAGCATGCAGGACCTGTATCACTATACTACTCTGCAATGCTGATTGTCATTGCCTCTTTGGTACTTCCCCTACAACATGTTAATGCTGGCCTCCACTGCCACTATCCTCCTGGGCCCTCTGCAGCCAGACAGCGCCTGGCCCTGTTATTACCTATTACGATTGATGTGCCTGTGGTCCCCTTCGTAGCTTCTTGCTTCGGCTCCGGTTGCAATTAATATAATGATTAATTAATGAATAAAAAATACTATTTTATTTAATAGTAAGTAAACATTAATATAATTCAAAGGTGTGAAATCGCTTTAAGAAAGTTTTCGATGAAATTAATTGTCGTTGCGTCCGACGGAGGATCGTTAATTGATTAAATTCGGATGGGCGGATCGCGCCCCGCCGTTTATACCGGTTCAGTAAAAAGAAGAAAAAAATATTGCGTATCCTCTTCGGAGGCCTTCGCCCGTAGCCTCCTCGTCCTTCGTCCTATAATCCGGCCTGTCGTAAACTGTAATGACATCGTTCAGCGCTCGGAGACAGTTAAGGATTTACGATAACGCTTAACAGTTAAAAGTTAGATACCTTCTTCTCCATCCTCATCCTGAACCTCCTTTTAAAATCGTCCTGATTTATTTCGGGTCGCAGGAAGAAGGATTAAACGACCGAAACAAAAAAAAACGAAGAAGTTAAGAGAAGAATAGAATGAGGAAAAAATAATTTAAACTCGAGCGAAATGGAAATATGTAAATTGTTTACAATGCGTGTGCAAACAAAAGAGTGGTGGTTTGAAGGGATGGTCAAAAACACCCGAATGTTGTTGGCGGCTCTTCATTCGAAATCGCTTCCGAGTCAATTTCCGGAACATTTAGCGCACTGTAATACGTTTTATGATGCTCTCCATACACGCATGCACAACAAACGAGCTCGTTCGTACCTCTCCTTTTCGATTGATTTACATTTTGGGGATTAAACCACCCGAACAATTTATTCATAGCCCGAAACCAATCCCATCTCGGGATTATCATTTAGCCTTTCCAAACGAGAAAAATTCCCTTCTCGCAATTTGTGTAGAATAATGGAGTGGAGTATTTGTTATGTTTTTGTATCTTGGATAGTGGACGTAAATCATTTAATTAGAATACGTTGTATCGATGTGGACCTTTACTACCTCAGAAATCATTTTTATCGCCCTCCGTCGAACCTCTTAAATTCCCCGCGAATTGCCTTCCATTAACTTTAATGCACTTTCTTTTCCTCCCCCATGATTCAAGCTCGAAATTTATTCAAATTTTCAATTCAAATCAATCTACAAAAGCTTTTACTAACTTATTTTATTAAGTTAAATAACATTTTGATATTCAAATGTAAAAAAAATCAATGTTTAATAGATTTTTTCTAACTTATTTTATTAAATAAAATAATAGTTTTATCTTACCTTTACTTTAATTTCTTTATCTCTCACTTGATTCCAGCTCTGAATTTATTAAAATTTTTCATTCAAATCAATCTACAAAAGCTTTTACTAACTTATTTTATTAAGTTAAATAACATTTTGATATTCAAATGTAAAAAAAAATCAATGTTTAATAGATTTTTTTCTAACTTATTTTATTAAATAAATTAATAGTTTTCTCTTACCTTCACTGTACTTTCTTTATCACTCACATTATTCGAGCTCTGAATTTATTCAAATTTTTATTTCAAATCAATCTACAAAAGCTTTTATTTTATTAAGTTAAATAACATTTGGATATTAAAATGTAAAATAAATAAATGTTTCATAGATTTTTTTCTAACTTATTTTATTAAATAAATTAATAGTTTTATCTTACCTTTACTGTAATTTCTTTATCTCTCACTTGATTCCAGCTCTGAATTTATTCAAATTTTCCATTCAAATCAATCTACAAAAGCTTTTACTAACTTATTTTATTAAGTTAAATAATATTTTGATATTCAAATGTAAAAATAATCAATGTTTAATAGATTTTTTTCTAACTTATTTTATTAAATAAATTAATAGTTTTATCTTACCTTTACTATACTTTCTTTATCTCTCACATGATTCGAGCTAAAAATTTATTCAAATTTTCAATTCAAATCAATCTACAAAAGCTATTACTAACTAATTTTATTAAATGAAATAACAGTTTTATCTTAACTTTATTAGACATTCTTTTTAATTCGGATTTGATCTATAATTTTTTTTATTGTTATATAACAATCTTGACATTTTTTGTAATTAATTTAATAAATAAACTTTTTCATCTAAATTCTTATTGAAATGAAACAGAAAAACTAAATTCTTAAATATATTTAACAATATTTCGAGTATATTTTTTAAATAAATCAATATTTTCAAATGTTTATAAGATTTTATATAGATTTCTAATATTTTTACAAATCTTTGCTTCACTAAAGACTACAAATTAAATTTGTCGCAAAAATTTTGCAAATTGTTCAGTTCAACTTTAATAAATATTTTATTGGAATCGAATGTATTTATGATTAAAATCGTCATGAATATTTCAATAATTATACAAAATAAGTAAGCTACAAAATAAAAGTTTCAAGTTGCAAAAACTATAAATGTTTCTATCAAAATTTCTAATTATTATAAGATTAATAAGGAAGTCTGCAAGTTATTATCAACGTAGTAATAACAATAAATATAAGCAAAGTTATGTATACACTTCAACTATATGGAGTAATAAAGGGAAACTGTTATGCTCTGCCAGAAATATATATTCTCGAGAGCGGAGAAACCAGAAGCAAAACAGTCGGTCCTTTCATAAAGGAAAAACGACAAAGATCAATCTATTTGTAAATGTAGCGGCGTGTTATTGTTTCCCGAAGGCCAATTCCGAATCAATGAGCGTTTTCCTCTCCGAAAAGCGTCTCCGCCTCCTTATCATCATCATTATTACGATTCCGTTCCATTTTTCATCCACCCCTTCTTTTACATCCCCCCAACCGGTATCGATGAAGAAAGGAAAATACAGAAACGCAACGTTGTGCACATAAGAAGAGGATAAAATATGGATAAGTAGGGAATTGATCATAATAATAAGGAGATGAAAGGGGGAGCGACAGAAATGCGATCCGGAAAATACTTTGTATTCTGGCGATATTCTAAGGGATGTTCGCATAAACAGACTTTGCTTACTCTTATCCACACACACATTTATATATTCGCAATGGGAAATTGTTCGTCGAAGAAACGCAGATTCTGGAAATATCGTGGAAAAAGGAACGAGTGGTAAGAAGAGACAACATACATAAAACATACAATGCATCAAAGGAGGCCAGGTATTTTCATTTGAGTGAGATATTCAGAGAAATCCCGCTCTTATTTATTTATTGTTTACAATACGATTGGATACGAAACATTCAAATAATAACGGATTTTGGATTTATTGCCCTCACTTGGTTTCCTACTTTACCAATTTTTATTTATATCTCCGTTACTTTAGATTATTGACCATAGGATTTCCAATATTATTGATAAAAAGGATGATAAGTTGTAAACATTATAATTCTGATGTCTTCTCTCTTATATTGAATTGAATGTTGAATTTCTATGAACGATGCTTAAAAAATCAAAGGTTGGCTGATTTTCGACATCCGGAATTGTTTGTGCAAAAGATATCACCTTTTATCGACAAAGAAAAAAGGGCCCCACGGATAAAAAAAATAAAAAGAAACGACGTGAAACTGAGAATGGAGAGCAAAAATAATATAAGGGTCGGGCAGCGGTGTCCCAATTCTCTTTTCAATCCGTTGGTCCTTCTTGTATGTGATGTAATTAAGGGTGTTTTTCTTGCGCAAACAAGTTTGAGAGCTGGCGCGGAATAAAAATTTGCAACAAAAGCGGGTGGGACCGTTGGATGGAGAATGGGCCCGGATCATGAGAGGAGGGTAGGAATAAAGAAAAAAAAAGTAAGGGTGGTAGAAAGAAACTGAGCGTGAGGATGGGGAAGAGGCCAGACGTGGCGAAGGAAGGAAGCAAGGCGAAAAGGGACATTATTAATTTATTTTCTGGACTACAATTTGGACGTCAACGGGGGTGGAGAAACGGAGGAGAGAAAGAGAGAGAGACGGTTGTTGTAATCATCAATCTTTTGGGTCGTTTGTCTTTCCCCGTTGACCAGAGCGACATGGAGCTCGGAGAGGTGGAGGAAGGGAAAAGTCCAACAGAAAGTGCGGAAGAAAGAAAATAGAGGAGACGCAAGAAAGCAGATGACGACGAGGAGGAATGAGAAAAAAAAAATAGCGAGAGAGGAAAAGTTACAGATTAATAATACGCCCTGTTCCAAGTTTATACGCAATTTGTCATAACATTTCCTCGAACACGTTTAGATTTTTTTTTGTTGAAGCTTTGGGAATTTCGTATTTCCAACTGGATAACGTAAAATATATATATTTTTAACTAGTCATATTTTTCTTGTTCCAGAAGAACGTAGTTATAAAAATTGGTAATGTTAGAAAAATAATGTTAAATTCTTGAAATAACTACAATTTCATTTATGAATTTTTCAATTTATTCAAAAGATTTGATTAGTGATGGCTAAAACTAATATTCGATGACTGGCATAAGCAAAGTCTGCTGGGTAAAGGATAGGGCGGATATATCCGCCGCACGTTAATAATCTGGTATTATACAGGTATTGAAATGTATTGATTTAAATCATTTATTGTAAATTATATAAGTTTTATAATTTTGGTATCTATTTTTGCATTTCTTTTATTTTTTTGTGAAATGTAAGGGTTGGTAATATTCTCGCCGATATCTGTGGGCGATATTTTAAGTGTAAAATATGAGAGCGTTGCATTTTTCCACAATACTAAATCAGTGTTGGTAGCAAAAGACGTGATTCGAAACTGGGCGCGCGAGGGCCCTTAACGAGCCACAACTCATTCCCAGCAGAAGTAAATGGAACGAAAGAACAGCGCCAAAAAAAATAATCTTAAGAAAACATACAGATTCATTCAAAACGTGCATCATTCATTTTTTTTGTTAAATTTGTTGCTTGAATTGTTGTGATGTATGTTATGCAATTAACACTTTGCAAATGGAAATTTTTCAAGGTCGCAGTGAAAGCTAAAACTAATATTCGATCACTGGCATAAGCAAAGTCTGCTATGTAAAGGATAGGGCGGATATATCCGCCGAACGTTAATAAAATAGTTAATATTCTGGGGGTGTTAATGGAGTCAACTGTATTAAGTCGGAAAGGTATTCTGTAAAATTAATTTTTTTTGTTAAATTTGTTGCTTGAATTGTTGTGATGTATGTTGTGCAATGAACACTTTGCAAATGGAAATTTTTCAAGGTCGCAGTGAAAGCTAAAACTAATATTCGATGACTGGCATAAGCAAAGTTGGCTGTGTAAAGGATAGGGCGGATATATCCGCCGCACGTTAATAAAATAGTTAATAATCTGGGGTGTTAATGGAGTCAACTGTATTAAGGTATTCAATAAAATTGTGGTTTACGAGGGTCTAAAAACGACGGGGTTATCAATGTTTTTGTTAATAGGTTTATGTTCGGGAATAAATCGGGCGTGTTTAATGCGCGCGTGAAATATGTTTCGTAATGGGGTGTTTATCTTGCTGGCGGTTGCCTCCCTTTTCGCTCCTTCCTCCACCCTTCGGCAGGAATCAATTCCGCAACGTTTCTCGCGCAAATACGAAAAAAAAGAACGACATCATCCAAACCCTGCTATAAAATAAGTGCAAATCCCTTCATTTGTCTTTATGAGGGAACAAAGGACTTAACTAGCGTAAGACGCTTGACCCTCCAGGAGGAACTTACCATAAATTCGGTGCGAGGGTGCAGGATTAACTGATTGATCAAAGCCACCTTCCGTCCGTCGGGTCAGAGCTGTGCTTTTTTTTCCCCTCTATTTACACCGTCCATTGAAAAGAAAAACTTTTTTCGCTTCAGGCGAAAGATAAATAAAATATTTTCCACGTCGTTCGAGTTCCTTTTTCTTTAAGTTGTTGTTGTCGGCGTCGCAGCCACAGCAACAGCAGCTTCGAGAATCATCTCCGTGAGCTTCTTAAGGGTTTAAGCGTTTCCGTGGCGTATAAAAAAGTGCGTTCAGTGCAGGGATGGAAAACTATTATGGCGACGGGCAGTGATTCACTGCAGGGGTTGCCTTTGCAGGACTGTATAATACTCGGTCTTGTTATATGGATGCTGCTGCTATATAAGCACACCCCCGGGAGCCTCGAGAATTGAAGAGAAAATAAAAATAAATACAACGTAAAAAAAATACATATACAAGACGGCTGAGAAAAGTAGTACGAAGAGAGATACAGCACAAAAATCGGGGACAAAAATATTTTTATATACGCACATAAATGTTTCTATAAAATATCTACACATACTAATGTTGTGAAACGTACAATATATTCTTATACTCGATCCAAAAGGTCAAGAAGTTATTGTGATAAAATGCGATTTACGTCTTCTCAATAGACATTCATATTAGTTCCTAATTTATATACACTCAAATTTGGGCTAACAAAATCTTTCTATCAAACATTTTTGTTTATTCGCAAAAGTTTCTATATTTTTCCAATTATTAAATTAATTGATTTTTTCAATATTTATAATAATTTCTTCAACAGTATTGATGTTGAAGTTAAGTAATGTACACAAAAATAACGTTTTAGATGCTCTAGATCAGCGGTCGGGGAACTTTTTTAACCATTACCACAAAATATTATTGCGTAAGTCGATATTACCCCCCCCCCATTCTGAATTGAAAACAATCAATGTAAATTTTAAATAAACATTATTTATTGAATTAATTTACATTTACATATTTATAAATAAAAGTTACATGAAAATAGTAAGAAATAGTAATAGACAAACAAAATAAAATTCTTAAATTGGAACAAACAAAAATTAATTGAAAACTTTCCCCCTTCAGGTTTTGGAAACATGATGTTGGTTCATGTTAATTACGAAGAGTTAATCTCTTTAACACATATTTGTTGAGGAATTGCTATAAAAATTGTTAAAATAGTTAATATTACTTCTGTTATTATATATCAAAAACTTTTAGAAGTTTCTACATTTTACATTTTATATAATAATTGAAATAATTAAAAAATGTTACTAAAATGTTACAATATTTTTATGAAAAATACATGTTTTTAAATTTTTTGAATGATTTTTTAATATTTGTAGAAAAAAATCGTATTCTATTATGACACGATCTGTAAGTTCGTTAGGGCAATAACGAATAGATATAGTTTCAATCAATATTTTATAGATTTTTTTTTATTTAAATTAACTTTTTTACTTTTTAATTGCTTACAATTTCTATTATATAATTCAAATATTAATAACAAACGAAATTTATTGGATAACAAATAATAATTTTAAAATATGGTGATTGTGATAAAATGCGATTTACGACTTCTCAATACACATTCTTATTAGTTCCTAATGTATATACACTCAAATTTGGGCTAAGAAAATCTTTCTATCAAACATTTTTGTTTATTCACAAAAGTTTCTATATTTTTTCAATTATTAAATTAATTGTTTTTTTCAATATTTATAATAATTTCTTCAACAGTATTGATGTTGAAGTTAAGTAATGTACGAAAAAAAAAAACATGCATATATTGGATTAATTCTATCTATTATAGTTTTCGAATAAATGAATGAAATGTGGAAACACTGCTTTTTCGAACATTCTAATTTCAATTTTTCAACTTTGAACGCGTATTACAGCAATATGGATAAGAGCACATGAATGTATCTATTTTGCTGATTCCCAAACATTCAGCTTTTGCTATATTGGCTTCATATATAGTTTTCGAGTAAATCAATGAAATGTGAAAACACTGCTTTTTCGAACGTTCTACTTTCAATTTTTCAAACTTTGATACGTATAGTCTATGACAAGATCAGTAGTTATACGATATAATTGGAAACAGCTTTTTCGAACGTATTTTCTCAATTTCAATTTGAACGCGATTACAGCAATATGGATAAGAGACAGGAATGTATCTTACTTGCTGGATTCCCAAACATTCGCTTTCATATGCATATATTGGATTCATTCTATCTATTATAGTTTTCGAGTAATCAATGAAATGTGAAAACACTGCTTTTTCGAACGTTCTAATTTCAATTTTTCAACTTTAACGCGTATTACAGCAATATGAGTTAATGAAATTGAAAATGCTTTTTCGAACGTTCTAATTTCAATTTTTCAACTTTGAACGCGTATTACAGCAATATGGATAAGAGCACAGGAATGTATCTATACTTGCTGGATTTCCCAAACATTCAGCTTTATATGCATATATTGGATTCATTCTATCTATTATAGTTTTCGAGTAAATCAATGAAATGTGAAAACACTGCTTTTTCGAACGTTCTAATTTCAATTTTTCAACTTTGAACGCGTATTACAGCAATATGATAAAGCAGGAATGTATCTATACTTTAGCAGATATTTGGAAAATTGCTCACTGCTACTAATATTCGCGCCTCCCCTTAGACTAGTCCACATGCCTCACAGTTTGGAAAACGCTGGTCTACAGTGTACACTTTCTTGTCAGACTCATTCAGTATGAATATCGAAACTAGTTGGAAGCCCGTGTCTTCAGCGAAATCCGGGCCAGGCATTGAGTAGCCAGCAATAGGATATGGGATTACGGGATTACGCCATTGTCAAATAGCATTAGCCTTCGGGATAACAAAGATTGTGCGGTCCGGGGGCTCCGCAGCTCTCCCGAAATCCTCCCTTATAAAACATTGAACACTCCGTGCTGTCCCCAATCCACCCTCCTGCACTCCACCATTCTCTGTTCTCTCTCTCTCTCGATCCGAAAACCCCCCTCAACTCCGTGGTCGTCGTCCACCCATTCCACTGTTCATTTTCTTATCCGACGAATTACAAGAGCCAGTTAATTATAAAATAGTTTTTCACGATCCAAACTATACCTCCCCCTCATTCCCTCAATGTAATCCCAAACCACTCTCGAAAATTTCCAGTGGCGTTCGTAAATCAGTGGGTGGGAAGTGCACAGCTGTAAACGACCGGCGGCACACAATAATATGCATAATGCGATTTGGATGAAACGGCGCCGTTCAATTGGCGTTGTTTACAAAACCGTTCTTTAAACGGGATATGATTTATCGGTTTTTCGCGTTTCAATGAATAAAGCTCGCTTTGCGAAAAATAGTGTTTTCGGATGAAAATCGATTTGCGATAAACAAAAAATATAAAAAAATAATTCTATAAAGTGCGACAGAGAGACAAAGAGAGAATGTGAATTAAAAAGAGAGTGTGTGTGTGAGAGAAAGAGATGCTGGGTATATATGTACATGTGGAAATTATCGCCAACAATGGAGCGCAGAGCCCAGTTTCGAAACAGCTTTTCGGCCGAATTTCAATAGCCAATATTTTATAAACTTCCACGGATATCTCCTCTATCTGGGCCCATTCGCGAATTTAATGGTCCCTGAAAATGGCCGCAATTTAAAGCTCACTATTTCGTGAATGCCAGATTTGCCGTATTTCATATCCGTACATACCTTTGCTTAATATATTTTAATCTAAATGCTCTTATTATAATTAATAATTTTCGTATGCATGACATTTTTGAGAAATAACATAAATATCTATCAGGAATACCAACAAATCTACATCTTGACAAGTAATATTTAGTATACAAAGTTATATAAATATAAATTACGAAATTATCGAGATTTTCTTTAACCGGTAAATATATTAAGTAAAAACCGGTTAATCGGTTACTAAGATACATTTATTTTGTACATACATTGTAATGACAAAAAAAAATACTTTGTTAAACATAATTTTACTGTTGTAAAAAATGTTGTAAAAATCTTAACCAAAATAAATACTTTTAATTTCTAAAAATGATGCATCTATTTTACTACAAATTACTAAAGTTAAGCATCGTTCGTCTTGGATACAACGTGGATTGGTGATGATTACGAAGAGTTAATGGAATTGCTATAAAAATTGTTAAAATATTTAATATTACTTCAGTTATTATATATCAAAAACTTTTAGAAGTTTCTACATTTTACATTTTATATAATAATTGAAAAATGTTACTAAAATTTTGTGTTAATATACATTTTATAATATTTTTTAACAAAAATACATACATTTCATACATTTTTTGAATGCTTTTGAATATTTGTAGAAAATAATCGACAAATTGTAAAAAAAATGTTTTCTATTATGACACGATCTGTAAGTTCGTTAGAGCAATAATGAATAGATATAGTTTCAATCAATATTTTATAGATTTTTTTTTATTTAAATTAACTTTTTTACTTTTGAATTGAATTGAATAACAATTAATAAATTTAAAATACATAGAATGGTGGATGCACTGGGTAAATTTTTACTTATACTTCTGCGAAACATATGCGTTTTAATTTTTCAAATATTTTATTTTAATTTTATATTAAGTTAAAGTAATTTTATTTGTGAACATTAAAGTAATTTTGTTGTTAACTTAAGAATGAATGATTTCGTCATTGATTTGAAATTAATGAAGAATGACTTATCAAAATTTGCAAACGTTTGTATGAAATATGTAAGCAGTGTAAGTATGAAGCTTATAATTTTAGATGGGTTGCTGATGTTGATGCTGTTGGTGTTATGGAAATATTGGTCGTGTTTGTGTCGTAGACGTGAAAGTGTAAATAGGCGTGAAAGTGGTTACTGAAATATTTAGATGTTTGGGCTGGTAGTTAACACCTGAGCTCTATTTCGGTTACGAGACATGATATATTATTTCATCCCGGAGCCGGAGATGATCTACGATATATGCGTACATTTCTGTACACATCTTCACCCAAAAGGTGCGGTTCTTCGGGTCTGTCGCGGAGAGATTGCGATGCGAGTGAGATTTATTGTTATTTACATTGGGAATTTGTTTGCTGGGCGCACGGCGATATTCCGCTTATTACAATATAAAATGTAAAGTAAAGTAAAATAAGGTAAGACCCAACGCAAACTATAAATTCTTCAAGGAACTTCCGGAAAAATTTGGCTCCTTATAACCGGGCGCATCCACCAACTTTTCCTATATACGAACACATCATAAAGTTGTAAATTCCACCGCTTTTCCTACTAAGATTAAATTAACACCAAAGTTTCGGACTCATAAATAATTCAAATCAAATTTTATATTTGATGTGAAAAATAACACCACCTTATGTGATTCCATCTGCTACAAATCAGTGCAATATTTAGTCTTTAAATTTTACTCAATTTACTTTACAAAATCACTTCAATTTTTAATAAAATTAAGTAATCTTTTCATTCTAAACTCAACAGTTCATAATAATTATATTTTTAAATTTTCTATTTTAAATGAATTTAATCCATAATCTAATCCCAATGTTTACAAATCACCGAATGATTTAATTTTTAAATTTTGCAACATTTTGATTACAACCTGTTGAAATTATTATATTTTTTAATCTACAATTTCTTAATGAATTTAAACTAATCTTATAATTATATTTTTTCAAAATAACCAAATAAATAATAATCTAATAAAATTAAGCCAAATTTTGATCCCAATCTGTTGAAATCATTATTTAAAATACATAATAAAGTTGGTTTAAACTTTTTATTTCAATACTAAAATTTGAATTAATTGTAATGAAAATTAATGAAATATTAAAAAAAATGTTTGGATGCAAAAAGTAAGTTTGTTAGGAAATTGCGTGATGTAATTAATTAATTAGCGTATTTATTAAAATTGAAAACAAAAAATGCTAGCGTTCAGATAATTAATATACTAATGGTATTACCTAGTTATTATGATTAATTAGTTTAATTACTATGTACTAATTGTAATGTAATAACGAAACGTAAATCATTATATTAAAACTCGAATGTTTAGTAGGTATTAAATAACTTTCAATTCGTTTTTGTAATTTGAAATTCAATATTGTATTTGTTGAAAATTACATTAATTCGCTTGTAACAAAATATCTTATGAAAAATATCTAAATATATTCATTTTCTATTTAAATATTAACTGTATGAAAGATTTATTTTATTCTTTTTTTTATAAAAATAATGAAAAAAATGTAAAAATTAAGCAATATTTACAAAAAGTATACGGTTTTTAGCCCTTTGGTCCAAAATAGGGCAAATATTTATGTGTAAAAAATAAATAAATATAATTGTAATTTCATGAAGTTCTAATTGTTTCAGGATTTTGATTCTGTCGGGATTTTGATACTGTCACTATCAGACTTACATTATAAACAAGACACATTTGATCTTATTCTAAAAATAGTAATTATTACAACAACAAAAAGAAGTTTTACTTTCAATAAGTTTTTTTTGATAAATAATTAATAATTTATTAGAGAGCCGATTAAAATTGATCGTACTTTGTTAAAGCGTTTATTAAATCGAAACATTTTGTATTTAGTTATTTTTTATTTTACACAGATTTCATTATATAGTATGTATAAAAGGAAGCAACAGATTGGCTTCAATGGTTGGAGGAGGATTTTCGTCAGAGGGAGGTAGGGCGGTTTTGATGTAGGACGGAATGGCGTTGGCGTTTTAATTGATCCCGACGAGGGCGTTTGTGTTAAGTTCGATAGCCGTCAAGCTACAAGGATGTTTATTAATTATTAAAAATAATTAATCGATCCGATCGGTTCGGTTCTCGAGAATTAATTAGCTCGTCTCGTTCGTCAAGTTTGAGCTTTCTTTTTCATTCTCCTCTCATACCAAACATTTATTTATAAAAAAAGCAATTTTTAGACGAATAATAAAAGCAAATTACAAAAAGGATGCAATTAATAGTTTATTAGGCACAAGGATTTAGTTTATTGTCTATTAAACTAAATTGCATCTAAATTTGTAAATAAATCAATAAATAAATCTATGTATTGAAGACGAAAAGAACATTACTTAATAAGATTTGTTTCTAAATGGGCCAGTAAAAATTGTTACATAAATTAATAGAAAATCGAAAAAAAAGTATCACAACTGTAGAATTAGTTATATTTAGTATACGCTTTACTTTCTTGTTAAAAACCAACCACACTCTTCTTTCCACTCTTGTGATCTACTTAACTGATACCTAGAATCTAGACCTAGCCCTGATAACAAGTATTATACACACGGTCTACCAATACAACTGATTATCATACTCATGATATAATCAAAGTTTCAGTATAATCAAACTATATGATTACCAATATAAGTTTGTACTCCTTACAATTACGTCTCAAGTCATGCATAGTGTGGATGCAACTGAAAATATGATTGCATAATTTAATGAAAAAGATTAGTATAATGAATAAGTATTAAATTATCCATACTAATCCCAATTATCTCATAATAAATGAGACAGAAAGACTTCGACAACAAAATAAAACATTTATTTAAAGAAATTATTTTGTTCTTTGCTATTTTAATGTTTTTTTTTTCAATGAGTATGAAAATATTGCAGCGTTTTATTTATAAAGTTAACATTTCGGTTTTGCTTATCTAGTCATCATAGCTAATGGAAAACTGTATATATATACACGCTATTTTTTTTATGTGTTTGTGAGTAGACGAAGTGGGTGGAAACTCGAAACGCCCAAAAATATATTTAAAGCACGTTTCTATACACCGAGGAAGAGGCACGAAACAAATGACTCTCGGTTCCGCCCTTATTTATGTGCCAAAACGTGTTGTAGTATTTCTTCTTGTTCCGCAGCGGCAATTTCAAATTTAATGGAAGGCCGCCGGAATTTATCTTCTCTTAGTAGGCGAGATTGAGATATCCGTCTGGACGATGCGAATACTACAAACTCAATGAAACGACCACCCTCGATCATTTCGAATTGGAAGTAGTAATAGGTGGCACTGATTGGAGCAGTCCGATGATTCCTTTGTGGACGGCACGTGATTAATCCGAGCCGAGTGAAAGTAAATTTGTATTGTCGGTTGGGTGTGAGAGAGGAAGAAAGATGTTTCTGTTTGAATTGGGAACTAATTAGAGGGTTGATTGTTGTGTGCGATGCACTTTCCGTCGGGGTCTGTATAAACATATATAGATCGAGAACGAAGGGGCGAAGCGCCTCTCCAACTTCTCTCTCACTCTGATACTACCAGAATTCAGCATCCCCCAGCACCTGGTCATGGCCTTGTTGCATTCTGCTCACGTAGTTCCTTGTTATTTACACGAGGGCCGAAAGTATATTACAAACTTCTCTCTCTCCTCTCCTTTTATTTTTTTCATCTTCATCCCCCTTTTGCCCCGACAATAATATGTATGTTATCCGGGCAACGGATGAATCAATACCAGGCTTAGTTCTCGATAAACACAGATAATATTGCAACGTTCGGAGGTCGCATCCTTCGAAAATGCAATGAGAACTTCTTGAGTTGGATGAATTCGCGACTAGTTTATTTGATAAAACACTGCCGAAGTGTGTGTTAATATCAGTTGCGGTGCGCTCCGTTTGGTTCCGAATCGGATTATCCTTCGCAGAAGACAATTGCACTATCATAATCCCATAACGCTTCCTACTTCCTCCTTTTCTCCTATTGCCTCGCGATGCGATGCTAAAATGGAAAGGACCAAAACCTAATCTCCGGCTCGGTCTAATTTTGCTTTAATTGAAGCAATTTTTCACAATTACCTTTCATCCGTATGGAATGGGATGACGTGATAAGAGTACAGGAGAAAGGAAGAGAGAGAAGGTTGGGGGAGAAGGACGTACAATAATAAGAGGACTCATAATTTCTCGCTTAATGCGATAAATGTCTTTCGCTCTCCACCCCTTGGCACTAATAGTTGTAATTACTGTTATTACGTGGACTCATTACACACTCGCATGGAGGAAGCTTTTATTGCCCGACATCCAAAAGCTCTTTCGCTCAGTTTCTGTGTCTCTCTCTCTTCATTAGTATTGGGGAACTATCGTAAACAATAGCGGCCGGAATTCGCTCACTGTCCTCTTCACTTCGTTCCATTCACTTAACAAACATTTTCCCTATTGAACTTCATTTGCAAAATCACAAGAAAATTACCAGAGTACTACTACCTTTGTTTTAACAACCTATTTTCTAAATCTATATAGATCGATAAATTTTGCACATAAGCATTAGACCTCTTCAATTTCATGTAATATTTGCTTACATTATGATTTAAAAAGCTAAGTATTGAAAGTGGAATTAGTATTTAATAAAATGTAATGATAATATATTTTCTAATTTTCAATGTCATCATTGACAACGACAAACTTTTGCAATTTTCACCATAGGCCATGGTAGTATTTTACAATTTTCAAAAGAACATGACAAACATTTTCAGACAATTTTAGGTAGAATTGTAAATCATAGTTTACTTTCGTAATTTTCAGAAGTACCGTAGATAATTCAAAGTTTTGTTCATGACTCTACAAGAAATGACATACTAATATAACGTCAGATTAGGTTAGGTTAAGTAATCTTAGGTTATGGAAGGTCAGGTTAGGTTATTTCCTTACACGTGATCTTCTGTTTTACAAAAAAATGTTTAGGTTAGTTGCATTAAGTTAAGTAAGAGTAGGTTAGTGTACATTTTATTAAATTATGTTAAGTTAGGTTATGGTCGGTCAGATTGACTTATGATGTGTTATCTTCCATACATTTATATTAGGTTGGTTTAAGATTTATTAGTGTAAAATTAGGTTAAGTTGTGTTAACTTATATTAAATTAAGTCTAGTTTAATTTAGGTTTGAACTAACGTCAAAGCTTAATAAAATAAACAATGATGGCCTCGTTTGAAAAGGACTAGTGGCGTCTTGCTTGAAACTAAGGTTCTATTTCTGCACTACCACAGTTCTCATGCATACAATTTTCTATAAGCGAAGTCTCATGTGTAAAGCATATGGCGGATATATCCGACACTCGTCTGTAAATGGTTAAGTTGTGAAATATTTTGTAGGTTAATGATATTATAGGACAATGTTTTTAGCTAATTTAGCAATTTTAGGTAGAATTGTAAATCATAGTTTACTTTTGCAATTTTCAGAAGTACCGTAAACAATTCAAAGTTTTGTAATTTTTCACAATAGCGTAGACTCCTGCATGACCCTACAAGAAATGACATCTTATCAAACTTATTGAAAAAAAAAGAAAGTTAGTTAACTCGAAGATTAAACACTTTTTAAATAAGTATATAAGTTTAATGTTAAGGTGATTTTCTTTATTATATCAAGCTCAAACTAAGATTCGATTATAGCACCCTCTTGTGTTGTGTAATAATAGCTATAGCATATATACCAAGAAGCTTATAGCTCGAGAAAGTAATATGAAATGATGGATGATGTGATGATCGTAATTGAAGGTTTTTCTTTTTCGAACATATCAGTAGCCCTTGGATGGATGTGATGAGTGCATTTCTTGTCATAAATCAGTGGTTTTGAAAAGTGGGACGGACTCCGTAGGTCTGCAAACGGCCCCCGGCTAATCGGTATTTATGGGCTCGCAGTTGGTCCGACATAAATCCAAGCGGAGGCGATATTGGCAGGTGTCGGAGATTCCCACTAGGCCAGTCTTAATTAGCGGTCGCCGGTTCATTATTCACGGGGCGCCGCGGCGCTGGACGGTACCGCTCTTGCCGCCCCCCCTCAGCAACAGCAGCAGCCGCCGCCGCCACCGATTCCGATGCTGCCGCCGACTCCGTTACCGCCACCGACGCTTTGTCCGCCCCCGAGTCCACCCTGTCGATTGCCGTGAAATATTTATAACCCACATTCAGTCGGCTCGTGCCCATGCTACGCCACACACCCACATTTCCAACCCATTTTACCCATTTTCCATGCAGCAGCCGTCCCTTTTCCACTGAAGCCGGGGGCCCGAGCGACGTTCGTTTTGTCTGCTTTTATACGTCTGCCCTCGACAGGGCCCGGGTTAAACAGCACTTGATGAATTGGACCGAGAATCCTCAATGTTCTTTAATTTATGGATCTGTTATTAGGTTAACGGAGGCCCGGAGGTTTTCCGATGCCAAAGTCCCGGGACTTAATTAAAATCTACGGCCGATTCGTCTGCACATTCATATACACACACACATATATACACCAGACATTCCTTCCGGTTTTGGCTTCCTCGCGTCCGGCATCCCGCAAATAATTCACAATAAACGCACGCAAATGATTTCCACATTTCCATCCGACACCGATATTTTCCAAACCAACACCATTTGTTTCATCCTCTACGAAAACAATAAATACACGAAATTCAATTACATTCATACATCACACTAACAGAATCATTGACATTTCCAAACACATAACGTCACATTAGGTTAGGTTAAGTAATGTTAGGTTATGGAAGGTCAGGTTAGGTTAGATCCTTACACGTGATATTCTGTTTTATAAAAAATGTTTAGGTTAGTTGTATTAAATTAAGTAAGAGTATGTTAGCGTACATTTTATTAGATTATGTTAACTTAGTTCAGATTGACTTATTTTGTGTTATCTTCCATACATTTATATTAGTTTAAGATTTATTAGTGTAAAATTAGGTTAAGTTGTGATAACTTGTATTAACTCAAGTCAAGTTTAAAGGTAAGTTTGGTAGATCTTTCGTCAAAGCTTAATAAAATAAACAATGACGGCTCCGTTTGAAAAGAACTAGTGGCGTCTTGCTTGAAACTAAGGTTCTATTAATGCACTACAACAGTACTAATGCATACAATTTTTTATAAGGTAAATCTCATGTGTAAAGGATATGGCGGATATATCCGACACTCGTCTGCAAATGGTGAAGTTGCACTACCACAGTACTAATGCATACAATTTTTTATAAGCGAAGTCTCATGTGTAAAGGATATGGCGGATATATCCGATGCAAATGGTTAAGTTTTAAAATGTTTTGTATGTTAATGATATTATAGGAAAGGTTCCGATGTTTTTAGCTAATGAAATTGACTTGTTTTACAAATAATGTATATATTTTATTATTTTAATGTACTTTATGAACAATTTAGGAATTAAATAAATATAATTTCCGCATTTATGAAATTATAATTGTATTTACTATTGTACAAAAAATGTAATTATAAACGTTTTACGATGAGAATAAATTCGGTCATAAAATCGAAATATATCAAGAACGACAGTCAAATAAACGGTATAATTAGATTTCTCCCCTAGGTATCCTCTCAGAGCCATCTCAGACGACATCAAATGTGCTAAGACTTAAGGGATGACACACACACACAAATAATTGGGAATCAAAGACATGATGGGAAAAAGGGCGGAGGGCTTAATGCGCTTGTAATAAGTGGAGGACCGGAGGCCTCCCTCCCATTAAATGGCCACTTCACGTTTGCCCGAAGGAAGAATTAGATGGGGAAAACTCTTAGAAAACGGGATTTGCACGCAATATAATGAAACGACGTCCCAATTTCATCGTTTCAAAAAAAAAAAATATTTATTCATTAAAACTTTCATCCGTCGAAAGATTTCTTAATCCGTTGAGAATTTTATGTAAATTTAATACATATTCATACGCAGCATACTTGTTTTTTATTTATTATTATTTTTGTTCGCAGTTTTTGCGTGGATTTAACGTATTCAAATAAGATAATGTTGGTGGTTTACGTTGGTTTAACACAGATTAAAGTGATTTTTTTTTATTTGTTTGATGAATAAATTTATCATATTTTTTGTGTTTTTTCGTATAGCAATGAATAATAATTATACAATTTTGTTTACTAGTCCATTAGAGTGAAATTCCATTTTTATACCACAAAATATATTCAGATAATCTCTTAAAAACTTCTGTAAAAATAAACATTTATTCAACTAATATTTCTAATAAATGAGAAAAAGTAATAAGAAAATAATTATTATAATCGAATAAATGATTAAATCTAAATCTGGATTTAGGATCATCGATTTAAAACCAAAGATTAGACGAGTAAATAGGATTAGTAAATTTGTAAAATTAATAAAAAGTTTGAATAAAAATATATGTAAATTTGTTAAAAACTGTCCCAGAAATTTTAGTCTTTACTAAGTTAATTAAATTTTTAAATGATAAAACTTTTGATTTTTAATAATTTATTGATGTTAATTTATTTAAATTTAATATTTTTATGGTACAGTTTTAATAAATCTTTATATATTTAGTAATGTAACCAATTTTAAATTAAATTTGTCGGAATTTTACTTATATCAATAAATTATGTTTGAAAAGTGTAATAGGAATTTTATTCAATTATAGATTAGAGAATGAACGAAATAAATTTGGGGTTTATACATATTACTTTTTGCTCATTTTATAATACATACATTATTTTATTGAAATAAATTTTGCTGTGCGACGCGAAAATTTAATGACGTTAGGATTTAACACACGCCGAATTGCATTGAATATGGAAACCCAATTTCCCGAAGAAATAAATTTTCGCATCTATCTCTGCTTCCCACCCCAAAACCTCAGCCTCCTCGACATAAGTGTAAAACCAATTTCCAATACTAGTTCACATGATAATTTAACTAATATATAATAAGAAAAAAAACGTTTTAAAGTAAATTTAATAATATCAAACATAAATTAATTATTATTAAATTTTACTATATAAGTAGAGCAAAAGTTCTAAGGTGATTTTTCAATTAATATTTAATATTCTTCAGCTATTTATTTCTGAAACAAAAATGTTACATTCTTCCTGATCTTAGCTTTTTAAGAACAATTATAAAAGTTACATTTCTAGTTAAAATCGTATTGAAACTAATTCAAAAAAACAAACAAAGAGGATTAATAATGTATACTTTCGTTTATTCAAAATTGTGGTGGATGCGCAAGGTGTAATCAATAATTAATACACTTAAATTAACCTCCAGTGTTCAACTTATTTACTAAAAGTATAGAATCAATTTTTAATTAACGTTAAAATAATTTGAAAGAAATCTGTAAATTCTACAAAAATGAAAATAATTTACGTTTATTTATATTTTTAGTGTGGATGCGCCGGGTATCATTTTCATATTTATTGTAATAATATTTATATAAATGAAGCTAATGCTATTAGTTTCAAGCGCAATGAGGTCATTAGAGCCGGAAAACGAATATAAATAATTGCGTAATGAGTGCTGAGAAGTGTTGATGTTGGATTTGCATCCATTAAGCTCGTATTTAAATACGCGCAAATAAAGCTGATAACAATGTAATTGGCCGGCATATTCATACCAAATGTGCTTTGGACGAATGGAAAAAAAAAACAATATATTTGTAAGCCCTGCAACGTACACACATTGGATACATGCATGCATCCCCCTCCCGACTCCGAATCACGAAACACCATTAAAGTTCATTTATGTGAAATATGAGCTGAAGAGAATATAAAAAAAATGAATAAAAATGAACACCACCATCCGCCGATACACCATATTTTTTCGCTATGCATGTCTCTGTTTTTTTTTGTTTTGTTTTGTTTTCAACCTGCACCGCGTTTTCAGTTTTGTTGCTCGTTTTAGATCTGTTATATTTTTTTTTCATTATTGTTGTTATTATTTTGCATAGTTACTGCGTGTATCCGTGATATATCCATTTAGGAGTTTTCTGTTCGCCTCGGTGCATGCAGGAACAACGCAAATGCGTGCTCAAATTATATATATGTGTATGATTAACATGCTAATGCAATTTCATATACAAGACAAATAAATAATTTAAATTGTTAAATTATATCAAAATGCACTACAAATGTACAAAGTATTCAGTTGATATTAAAGAGCGATAGAAATAAATATATATATAGAAAACAATCATTTATAATTGCTCTAATTATAATATTTTTAGTTAGCTAACGCAAAATTAAATTTTGTTAGATTATATTAGGATTTAGGCATAGTTTTTAGTGATGCAGCACTTTAGATAAAAAATAAATAAATATAAGTTTATTTACCTAATTTAAATTTAAATGGGTAGATACAGTGTTAGTTGAGGGGCCCCACACAATGTTAGTTGAGGGTCCCTAAATAATATTAGTCGAGAGTCTTAATAAATGTTAATCGAGTGTCCTCAAACAATGTTTATAAATATGTTATTGTAGGTTAACTTATTGATTTATCAAAATAGAAAGAAGTTAGATTGGTTTTTTAGGATAAATAGTAATAGATTGCGTTATTCAAATGAGCGGCGGATATATCCGTCCAATTCTTTATACAGGAAATACACTTATGTAAAATTGTATGCAATGCTACTGTCGTGGCGTAGCCATCTAATCTTAGTGCTGAGTACTATATTATGCTCGATAAAGTTAGGTTATATCGAAATATTGTAGGTTAGGTTGCATTTTTTAGGTGTGATAGTAAGAACAAAAAAGATATATTGGATGTAGTACACAGTGTTAGTTGAGGGGCCCCACACAATGTTAATTGAGGGCCCCTAAATAATGTTAGTCGAGATCTCTATTAAATGTTAATCGGGTGTCCTCAAACAATGTTTATAAATATGTTATTGTAGGTTAACTTATTAATTTATTAAAATAGGAAGAAGTTATATTAGATTAGCTTTTTAGGATAAATAGTATTAGATTGTGTTATTCGAATGAGCGACGGAAATATCCGCCCAATACTTTATACAAGAAATACGCTTATGTAAAATTGTATGCAATGCTACTGTCGTGGCGTAGCTATCGAATCTTAGTGCTGAGTACTATATAGGAAGAAGTTAGTTTAGATTAGCTTTTTAGGATAAATAGTATTAGATTGTGTTATTCGCATAGGTGGCGGATATATCCGCCCAATTTTTTATACAGGAAATACGTTTATTTACATAAGCATTGTATGCAATGGTACTATCGTGGCGTAATCATCATAACTTACGCCAGTAGTCTTATTTAGACGTAGACGTAAAATCTTTGACGTTAGTTCTGCAGAGGCGCCACTGGTGTTACAAAAAATTTCCGTCCGAAAAGTATTAATTTATATCATGTTCTATTTATTTCTGTTATGTTCGATTAAATTAGGTTAGATCGAAATATTTAAGGTTAGGTTATACTTTGTAGGTGTGATACTAAGAACAAAAAAAGATATATTAGATGTAGTACACAAAATTACAAAAGTATTAGTTTGGGTATGTTTGGTTAAGATTATATTTGACTGAAATAGGTTACATCCTTTAAACTAGGTTATATTTCTGTTCACTTTAAACTAGGCTTATATACAGATTGGATTAGTTTAAGTTTATACAGATAAGAGAGATATATGAAATGTATACTAGATTTGGTGTAAAAAAAGTATAGGTTAAAGTAATATTAGGTTTAGATTGAATTCCAAAAAAAGTTTTGTCAAGTAGTTAATTAGGTTGTATGATTAGGTTATTTTGTTCTTAATTATCTCTATCTGATTAATGTAGTTCAATAACACTAAATTACAAGAGAATCGTGTTTCTGAAAACTTAATTGCATGCAAATATTTTCCACGTCGGAGATAGGGAGAATGAATTTACCGTCTAGACGTTAGATCGTCTGTTTTACTTTGAATTGAGTTTCACACTTAATTAGATTTTTGGCAGGACATTCGCGAAAACTAATTCGGGATTGTGTACGTACGTACGTACGTACGGCCTCTGCATAATAATAACTCAAACTTGTCCGTATACACGCACACACACCTAACTAAATATATATATACAGACACAAACAGACGGGAGAATTGTGTTTTGGGTTTTGAAACGGATAGTGGGTTGTTATTTGTCACGTAAGTTTCACATCATTACAAATTTCTGCGCTGCATGCATTCACGTGCCGTTTGGGGGGTGTCACGGGGGCGGCTCTCAGTCTGTGTTTACGTTTGTATACATATGATTGTATGCATGGCTGTCTCCGTATTTATGTATGTGCGTTCCACTGCCTAAGCAGAGGGCGCTGCGTTTGTTAGTGCCAAAGTGACACGTAACGAGTGCTCATACAAGGGCTCTTCCACTTGCTAATTAGGGTTGCCATAAATCTCCATTTGCTGCAAAACCATCCACCGTCCGAACTCATTAAACACAAAAACCACCAGGACACGAGAGTTCATCCTCTTTCTCATCTCATCTCATCTTACAGTTCTGAATAAATATTTTCTCTCGAACTTCCGCATCTTGCAATAAATGTATGAGTTTGTATATGTGTGATGTTTTAAGACCGCCGAAACTATTATTACTTCAATAACATGTCGATGCGACATCAGTCGGCTAGGATCTCTATATCACTGGGACTTCGACTTTCATATAAGTGCAATAAATCGCGGATATAAATATATGGAATTTATGGTTATACGTCTCCATTGACCTGGATGTATGTCACTTACATACAACATCTATGTTACTAAAACTTTTATTATTAAATTCACAATAATGCAAACACACAATTTTCAATACTCAACATAATATTGAAATTTGTATATTTTTTTCTACAAAGTATTGTTTTAGCTATTTTAATAAGTTGTGCACACACTAACAGCAGTGGCGTCGCTGTAATAATGTTGTGTCCAACCACTAAAGTTTGGGTACCACTGAGGACCATTATAGGTCATTAACAGAATCTTAGTCAATCTCTTAAAGTATCTACATTGTCTTGGAAAGAACCCCAAGAGTACCAATTATTAAAATAAATTTGTTTTAAACCAATTAAATTATTTAATTCCTACTCCACAACGACAACACCAGAAGAAGATATTCCATTGTGTCCAGAATTCCATCCCTGGGACACGACAATAACAAGCTCACGATTTTTTTTTAAATTATCAATACTTAAAAACTATTCCTGAGGGCCCAACTGCAAATTTGATGGGGCCTACGAATTTTAGTTTAACTCTAAATAAGTCTCTAAGGTGCAAGTATTTAAATAACCTTGAAGCATAACCTAACCTAATTTTAATTAGTATGATGAAACATAACCTAACTTAAATGAAGATTAGGTTTATTTTTACTTGTAATAAAATTTCGAGGATAGTTTGATTATCGTGGGGGCAGTTTCGTGTCGTTTATTGTTTTCAATCTTGCGGTAATTCTAATTTGGGAGTGCCCTACGTGGAATACATAGTTCGAGGTAAATTTCGGTAAGGGTAGAATTCGGGAGAGTGCAGTTTATGAACTCCTTTATGTAAGTTTGTGATGGATGATTTCGGTGTGGAAGTTTCGGCGCCGAAAACCGCGCGCCCAATTGTTTGGGGGCGGTTGTGAGAAGACGTGTGGGGGCGGCGAACGCGTGAATATTGTACTTGAATAAGGCTGTACGTGAAGGCTGGTGTGCGTGTGCAAAGTAAAAGAAAGGAGAGAGTTGGTCGCAGACGACGGTGGAAACAGAAACCGGATGTGGGACAGGAAGACAAGGCAGAACCGCCCCACGCTAATGACGAAAGGAGCGGCGGCGGTAGCAGCCGTTCCGCGAACGTGCGCATTACGTAATCCCATATTAAAGGAAAACTTTTACTGTCGCACGGCACTAATGGCCGCACGAATTATCGTCATACCGCGAGACCCATTTACCATCACGTCAGGTCGTCTCGCAGTCTCATTTAGATCTCAGATAAAAAGCATCCGAGCTATCTCGTCCTTTCCAAAAACCGCCCCGTCGCCTCACCTCGCTTCACCCTTGCTGACACACACACATATACAAAGATTATATCTTTCTCACCCAAGGATATCCGCGCCCTTTCCAAGAGGTGGCGGAGGTCTTAAATGCCACTCCAGATCGAGCCCTCACTCCTACCTCTGTCTCTCTCTTCTCTACTATCTATCCATATATGCTTCTCACTCTTCTTCACTATCTCTACATCACCCTTACTCCTTCCTTCTTCGGCGCATATAGACTATAGCAAACCCGCACCGCTCGGAAATAAATTAGTGTCGATGGTCAAAAAGGAAGGCACAGTTCGCACGTCCAATAAGCTTTGAAAGTTTAAAAGGATTTAAACGGCTTCCTTCTAAAATAAGGATTACATCATCCTCGTCTACATCCTTTTTTTCTCTCCCTCCACCCTCCATCTCTCTTCCTCTCTCATGGTAACATACTTCACACGTCAATTTATTCATAGCATATTTCACCGACACGAAAATCTTAAGCTGAAATAAAAGTAACCGCTATCCCTTTCTCACATTTTGCAATAAATATATCATATGAACAGAATTTCTTTCAGTTACAAGACATCTTCTTTATTTTTAAAATGAATTCATATATAAGATATTAAATTAAAAATTGGCTTTTATTTGTCCTAATTTCACTAAATGGAAAATGTTAATCAAGTTCATGGAAGAATAGTTCTAAAGGATAATAATAAATTTTGGGTAATATTTTAATTAAAGTTTTGCGACGTTTTGGGATGATCAATGTAACATCACGTCGGGTCCATGAATCCTGTAGGTCCCGGAGGCTAATGATAGATATTAGCGGTCTAATGCCTCCACTGGCTTCCGGTTATTCCGGTAGTTAGTCCCAGCGGAGGCCAAGTTATATTCGAGGATGACCCACAAAACGAACCCCCGGACGCATTCATTAATATTTTCTTCTTCTCAGAACCGATTTGATTGAGTTCCCCATGCAAATGCAATCGGACAATGCAAATTCTACATTAATTCCGACCCTCGCAAGTTCTGAATGTTCGTTAAGAACGGATAATTCCCAATTATTTTAATAACAGAAATTTTCCAGAAAACTTTATCTAGAGCAACTTCGGAACTAAGTAAATTACAATGCAAAAACTTTAAAAAATAATTGGTCTTGCAAATAAACGCAATATTCTAACTGTCATTTCTTATACAACTATGAGAAAATATTGAAAGAAAACTTGTTTTTTTTATGTAACTTCTTTGGAAAGGAAATTGGAGTAATCTGAAAGAGATGAGGAGGATATTTTCATTATTGATTCGCGCTTAATAAAGGAGGAGGAAAATATATATATAAGGATTCGTTGGTCCTTAAATCACGATGAGAGGAAAAAAATAAGGATTCTTCACGAGCCCAGATTTAATCAAAGCAATGGATCAGAACGTATACAGAGAAAGAATTGGAATTATTTCATCTTCTTCACACGATTTCGCTTTCCCTTTTTTTCTCTGTCTTCGTTGATAATCCTATTATTCAGCAATGAGCAACATTCTTGATCCATATTCAATTGAGAAGGAACATGTTGCACGTCATCATCATTTATTTATAAAATTAAAATAATACATAATATAGGGTGTGATACAAAAAATGCAGACTGTTATGGGCTTTAGCCTCTTTCAGCCTCTTAATAACAGAAAGTTTTACAAAAAAAAAAAAAACATCAACAATAATAATAAAAAAAAAAAAAAACTGCAAATGTTGCACGGTTCGTGTTATTAAAAATTACGTTTTATTATGAAAATATTCTATAGTAAATGAACAAAAGAAATAACGAGAATAGGATTATTATATAAATACTAAATGATAGTACTTCAGTCTTAGATTAGAGTAAATTTGAAGTATTGATTCATAATTACATAATTTTGACATCCATATATTTGTGGATTGTCATCAATGTCACCTGTCACTTGTTAACTGTCATTATCATCATTTATGTACTATCATATACTATTTTAACCTGAAACTTTCTAATCTTATTCGAATATTTTGAATGATCAAGATTAACCTATCATGAATTTATGAAAATCTGGTTTGATTGATTCTTTCGTTCCATAGTGGATATGTAAGTATGTCTTTAATATGTCACTTGTCAACTGTCACCTGTCATTAGTAAATGACACTAATTTTATATACTATAATTTAATTTTAATCTACAACATTCTAATTTTTGTTTGAAATTTTGAATGATCAAGATTGGCCTATCGTGAATTTATGAAAATCTGGTTTGATTCATTCGTTCCATGGTTATGTATAACCTATAAGCGTGTGTGTGTACATAGTGGATATGTAAGTATGTCATTTATATGTCACTTGTCACTTGTCAACTATCATCTGTCATTAGTAAATGACACTAATTTTATATACTATTCTTCAATTTTAATCTAAAACTTTCTAATTTTGTTTGAATATTTTGAATGATCAAGATTGACCTATCATCAATTTATGAAAATCTGGTTTGATTGATTCGTTCGTTCCATGGTTATGTATAACCTATAAGCGTGTGTGTGTGAGTGCGTATAGTCGATATGCATATATGTCATTTCTATGTATATGGAAGGGAAAGCCCATAAATTAGCACGATAAAACCGCAGATTAAAATCGCGTTCTCTCTAATTGTTAAACGAACAATGATTGGTTTACTCCCGCAGGGTGATGGATCATCATCACTATTTACGCGCGCTGTTGTGTTTCGCACGCCTCTAGTTTCGAACGGGGGGGGGGCGCGCGCCCATCCAGCCGCCCCCTTTCCCCAGCATGGAACAGATTAATTATCTGACGCCAGCCTAGGCCTCGGATTCTCATCCCCCACAAAACCCTGTTTCCGAGCCGCCCACAAAACTATAATCATCTCTTATCAAAGTGATTAATTAATATTCGTACATCACCGCAAATGAAACCCGGGATGTAATAGGCTGTGTTTTCGTGGTTGCTACAACTTCTGAATGAACAATAACAATACAGAACAAGTATATTGTAATCATTTTCAAAGAATCAATTAAATCTACATTTATCATCAATTGAAAACAGTTTTCATTTACTTTTCACATATTTATATGAGATTTACAACAAATTAAGACATTCTTAAAAATCTATCGATTTGATAGTCTTAACATGAAGATTACATAATACTTAAAAACATTATGAGATGATTCACAATTTTTTGTAATAACCTCTAATCTCTAATTCTTAAATTCTCCAATTTGCACCAACTTTGGGAAAACAAGTATCATTATAAGATATTAAGAAAAACTTAAATTTCTTGAATAATTGTTGATTTGCAATTTCTGAAATTTGGAACAATAAGTATCAATATCACATCTTTTGCAAATTAGACATAGTTTTGTTGAAATTTGTATGAGATTTGCACAAATTTTTGAGGCAACACTTTTTAGTGTCATAATTTACACAAAACTGAAATATGAACAATATTTGATGATATGAATCATCTGAGAAAATCTATCGATTTGATAGTCTTAACATGAAGATTACATAAAACTTAAAAAAATTATGAGTTGATTCACATTTTTTTGTAATAACCTCTAATCTCTAATTCTTAAATTCTCCAATTTGCACCAACTTTAGGAAAACAAGTATCATTATAAGATATTAAGAAAAACTTAAATTTCATGAATAATTGTTGATTTGCAATAAGTATCAATATCACATCTTTTGCAAATTAGACATAGTTTTGTAGAAATTTGTATGAGATTTGAACAAATTTTTGAGGCAACACTTTTTAGTGTCATAATTTACACAAAACTGAAATATCAACAATAATTGATGATATGCATCATCTGAGAAGGAAAGGTGCTAGAAAATTTGTGCCAATTTGAGAGAAATTTTTATAATTTCTGTAGTAAATAAGTAGTATTAAACAATACAAATATTTTTATAATTTTTTTTTTAAATTATTGTCATAATTTTCTGTTAGTAAAGTGATCTACTGTTAAAGACAAAACAAGTTCTTAAGAAATTGATGATGATGTTGTGTTTAAAATGAATAGCGTTACATAAAGTGCATGGCACTCTAGGAGATGCGACAAAGCCAGTGAACAAAGCTCATTAAACATGATCCATCCAGGACGCACTTTACTTAATGAAATGTTGGAACGGAGAAAACAACGCCGTTAAACATGTTTTAATAATTCTTACGATGTCGAGAGAGAAAAAGCAAACAAACAAGAAGGATGTTGAGAGGCTCGAAGAAAGCCACGAACGAATCGTGCGTGTATGTGAGAGCAGAGTCGTTACAAAAGAAATGCAGGATAATGAAAATGATGTGTTTCGGAGCCAACTGCGCCGAAACAACGGCTAACGGTTCTTCCTCGACCATTTTTCATCCGGATGGACGACAATTTGCCGGGTCACTTCCTGCCACAGAATCCAGCTATATTGGTTCAAATATTCTTTACTTCCCGCAATGCTACAAACTGCATCGTCTTTTATTTTTGTACTATTGTTTCTCTTTAACCCTTGATCCAATTGAATTTACATTCTAATATTACATCAATCGAATCTCAGTCGTCTATTTCGTCTATTTACAATCAATACTAACGTAACAAATAACAAAACAATAAAAAAAGTTATGAATGTCTCAAGCGAAAGTCTACAATTCGAACAATTGTTGTTGTTTTATTTTTTCTTTTCCAATTTCTTTCAATACTTTCATTGATCATCACTTACATTTTTTATCTAGTTAATAGTAAAGTTAAATTATTGATATTTTAACATTAACGTGAGTAGATTTGTATTATATTTCTTAAATTAATTTAAACATTAAAACAAATCTTAAGCAAACTTGATATAATTATCTAACATTTTCAATAGGTTGATTACCTAGAATCATCTATGTTAGGAATATTTACATCACCACCAGAAGTACTGAAACTGTTGATCTTTCCTTTTGCTCTTACGATGACCGCTTCTGCCATATTCCTTCTTTTTCAGGTTTTGTGCTTCTGCATTTTGTTTTTCAATTTAATAAATATACGTTATTACTATGAAAATTATGTAAAAAAACTAAAAGCAAGTAATGATCCAACAGGTTGTGTGTTTCCTAAAAAGTCTTTTGCATTTTCGTAAGATGTTTATATAACTTAACACAGTTTTCCTTTCTCCCCTAATCTCCTAGCTCACTTTAATTCGCAATTTTGCGAAATCTCCCGCTGCTACTGGGATGAGGTGTTTCTTGGCGGCAGCAAGTGAGAGTGTCAATATTGACCCCCCGACGTACACGTAATCCCAGGGGGCGGCGGTTGTTTTCGGATATCGCACGTGGGCTGTGCGTGTCGGAGGTGACGGCGGCAGCGCGAATCCTATTCCACCATACGATAAGCAATTTAAAAGGGATATTTATGAAAATGAAAGTAGGTGTGTTCCAGGGATAAGTGTCCTTGTTATTCTTCTCACGTCAGCAGCGAGAATGCTCCGACCTCCGAAGGATGTGTAGACACACACACAGCCATGTACACAAACTGTGCCACTCAATATAGATCTATCTATATAGATCTAGATGTTCGCGAACGCGGCATCCATTCATGGAAATCAGATCTTCTCTCCTCTCTGGACCATTCCAGCTGAATAAGTTAAATTGTGCCTGTGTGATGAAAGGGTCCTCATCCTCTTTATACCTTTCCTCTTTATTTTTTTACTATCTCTGCCCTCACTTCCTCCTCCACATTATGCCTACACGTAATATTTCAGCAACTAAATCTGCATCGAAATTTTCCTCGTCTCCATTTTTATTAAATGTACATTCCGACACTCTCCTCGCCAAATCTACTTTACATCAAATAACCATTTCCTACAGTATTTGAATACAGCGTTTGAATAAATTCGCCCACCACTCTTTCGCAACCCATATTTTTATTTATGCAAATAATCTCCTTTATTCCGGCCTCTCTTCTCTACTCCTTCAGGACAGGACTATTTGTGAATGCCCGGCGACCGCAAGTCACCCAGAAAATTTGTTGGCAGTCCAAACAGACCGGAAAACTGACCGCACGTCCATCGGAATGTTAAATATTTAAAGAGGAAACAATTTCAAATTACCAAAACAAAACAATTTCTATTTACAGCAAGTAAACATTATCATTTTACAAAATAATTTATTTTTTTCTAGATTACATAAGACTTGTCTTTACATGTAATTATTATTTATTCGACTTACAACGAAAATTGTTTTCATAAATCAAGCAACGCCTGTTTATAATTTTATATAAGCATAGCTTTTTTTTTGCATAAACCGTTGGGCGGTTATATCCGCCGCTCACTTGCAAAGTGTTAAATAATATTTACAAGTTTATCTTTTGAATCAGCTAGCTTTGTGGATTAATCGTCTGTTCTTACACATACATTTTCATATACTAGATCATATTTTCAAGAATATCTAAAGCTTTAAGAAATTCATTGAAATTTGATAAATAAATTTGCGGAAGGTCTGAAGATAAGTTTGATGGTTTGTGTCAATGTCAAACAAAATTAATACTTATTAAGTAAGCATTTGATTTAATTAAATTTGCATAAACAGTTGGGCGGATATATCCGCCGCTCATTCACGAAGGGTTAAACAATATTTGCAAGTTTATCTTAAGAATCATTTGATTAATGACTTAGCTTTGTGGATTAATCGTCTGTTTTTACACATACATTTTCATATACTAGATCATATTTTCAAGTATATCTAAAGCTTTAAGAAATTCGAAAGGTCTGAAGATAAGTTTGATGATTTATATCAATGTCAAACAAAATTAATACTTAGTAAGTAAGCATTTGATTTAATTAAATTTGCATAAACAGTTGGGCGGATATATCCGCCGCTCATTCACAAAGGGTTAAACAATATTTACAAGTTTATCTTAAGAATCATTTGATTAATGACTTAGCTTTGTGGATTAATCGTCTGTTTTTACACATACATTTTTAAATACTAGATCGTATTTTCAAGTATATCTAAAGCTTTAAGAAATTCGAAAGGTCTGAAGATAAGTTTGATGATTTATGTCAATGTCAAACAAAATTAATACTTACTAAGTAAGCATTTGATTTAATTAAATTTGCACAGACGACAAAAGTGCCTCGAGGTAGAAATCATCTCCCCTGTAGCCCTGATTAAACCAGAAAAGGTGTTCGATGTTGTGTATCCCCCCATTTCGATAATGTAGCTTCGTCGAGCGTCAAACCCGAAATAATAATAATAAGCGTTATGAAAGCGAGCGATTTGTAAACTGTTTCGAGCAAGTTTTCGGTGGAAAGTTAATTAGCGCTTAATTAAGGCCTTCAGGATTGATACACAATGCGAATGCGAACAGGTGAGATCTTCGTACGTTTATTAATAAAACCTGATGGATTTTCCTTGTTAAGCCTTATTATATAATTAGTTTACCTGGAAATCTTAATTAGTTTGAATAGGTCTGAGATGCGGAGCACGAAAAAGGGGAGAGAATACATCCGACCATCCATCAGTCGAGCTACAGCATCCCACACCCACACCCTTTTTCGCATCCACCATTCATTCATCCGTTGAGCGCAGAGTAGTAAATCTCTCGTTTTTAGTGGTGTAAAAGTGAACGGGCGTCGCGACGCCCCGTAATAAATGAAATATACAGTACCAAATATTTGATTCTCTTCATTAATCAAGTGGATTTATCTGCGGGGGTGTTTCCCGCTCATATTTCATGTGTGATAGACACAGAGCGATAGCGCGAAACGTAATTACACGGCATTTAGATTTAATGCCGCTTTTAATATTTACATGGAATGCCTCACATGCCGCCAGCACATTTCGGGCCTTACGCAACTTACCCTTCACTACGCCACCCCGGGGCGGCAGGATTTTAGAAGTGGGATGGATGCTGGGACAGGATGGAATTAATTCATAATCGCATTGTGTTTGGAAGGACGGTTCATCTCCAAAATTTTCACTTATTACATGTCTATCATCGTTTTCTTGCTTTAACATTAATTGGAAATGTTTCATTACAACATACATTATTTATTAACAAAATTGTTCAAAGATTTAACAAGGTTTATTAGAATCATATAAACAAATCCCATCACCAAAAAAATCAAGAGAATGAGAAATAATATAAACATTTAGTACACAGTTTTTCAGCTCATTAAATTTGATTTGAATCTTGGAGTTATTAATCTAATTAAATTCTTAATTAAAGCAAGACTAAAATATTGTTAGAATTTATTTTTAATAAATAGGTTTTTCAACGCAGTTTAAAAAAATGTAATTTTTGCAACGAATTTGCAAACAAATTTATATATTTAATAAAAAATACGATAATCCACGATTGGAAAGGAATGCAGCAATAAAAAATAAGTTCAGACGTCTGACGTTTCTCATAATACACAGAAAAACGAATGAAAAGTAGTAAAAAGATTTGTAGAAAATTCCCACTCGAGTCTAGACGATAAGATAAAATTTCAAATACCAAAAAATTGCATAGATTATTATGATGTCTCGACAATTTTTTTATTGTTCCATTGAATTATTATCCTTTTAAATATTAGTAACTAATTAAAAACAGGACTTTTTTCAATACTTTCAATACAATATTATTTGTTTAACGATTTGCGTAAAAACAAGACATTTTTTTGTAAATGTTCTGTCTCTATATTTCATTCCCATATAAGATATTCTTTGACGTTTGCACATCGCTACACAAGCTGACTAGTCGTAACGTAGATGAGCCGCTTTTTAACACTCGCGTGGCGTCTGTGAGACGCCAATTGGTACAAACCAACCAAAAGTTTTAAAACCGAAAAGGTGCGGCTTCATACTGATTGATGATTTTTAAAAGCACATCTAATTTGTTACCTTCTTATCAAATATTTACATTTATAAAGATTGCAAACAATAAATGTGAATTTTTGCTTAAATTTCTACTGTAAATAGAAGGTTATATAATAAAATTATCCTACAAGTAAAATAGTAAAACTTAAACTGGAATTCAAGTTTAAAATAAACTATTGCATTATTTTTTACAAATTTATTTTTATATATTTTTATTCTTAAAGATTGATTAAAACTTAATTATTTAATCACCAAATTTATCATTTTTTTAATCTTAGGATTAAAATCCTTATCCCAAATATCTCTTCAGTAAATTCTATAATAATAATATAAAGTTTTAGAAAACGGTTTTTTTCTTATTCTATTAAAAAAAAACTTTAATTTAGTTGAAAAGATATCGTATTATCAAAAATATAATATAATCCATATATTCGAAAACTTATTATAGGAAAAATTATAATTTCAAAATAATATAAAATTACGTCTTGTAGAGTGAAATAAATGGGAATGCAGTCATATAAATTATTTAATGAAAGTAGCAAACAAGTGAAACAGGAACATTTTGAAATAATGTCTATGGAAATTTGACCTATTATTCATCAGTCATGCTTTCACAGCAAAATAATACTGCAATCCTTCAACGTCAAATATGAGAGAATGCAACTGCATAAAAAATTAACTTATGAAAGAAATAAAGAAGTTAAATAGAACTAATTATAAATCAAAATTGTAAACAAATCAAACAAAATGTAATTAACAGTAAAGCAAATATATAATTACAAAATAAAAAAAAGTTCTAATTTGATAAAATAAAAAAATTAGTCAATAATTTTCTTAAAATTTTATTAGACAAAATCTATAAACTATAACCGGATTTTTAACCATAAATTGAAATATCATTAAATAATGTCTTAAAAATTCATTTAAATGAGTATTTTAAAATCTTTTCATCTATGATATAATAGAAATAACAATATGTATTACAACAATTATATAATTCATGTTAATTATTAGAAAAAAAAAATGTGAAATAAAATTTATTAAAATAATTATTTGTTTTTTCATATGAAAAAATATTTCTAATTAAATGTTAATTGATTTTCCAACTGTATTTTGCGAAACTACAAACTGATAAGCAAAGTGTCTTATGTAAAGGATAGGGCGGATATATCCGCCGCAAAGTCCATGGTTAATGCTTAATAACATATAATAATAGTTAAGCAATTTGGTGACCGGTATTAATTAACTGTCAGTTATAGTGTACATATGCTTTGTTCGAATAAACTATTATAATACAAAAGACTGAATGGCAAGAATAAGTTGAAAAAAAAGTTCCTAACAGTGCAATAATATTATATTATATAAATGTTATACAATTATTTTCAAAGAATATATATGAAGCCTGATTAATATAATTACTTTTTATGGACAAAGAAATAAATTTAGTTAAGTAAACGGAAAGAGAGAGAGTGAAAAAAAAGGCAGCATCTATGGTTTTCATTAAGTAAAGTGCGTCACATCGTGGCATAATGTGTGTAATTTATACATTTTTTCCCGTGTATTCCGTTGGATAATAGCGTGGAGCAATTGCAACATTTGCAATAACAACGGGACGAATGGAAACGTGAAAAATGCGGGTTAATATGTCACTTAATCACGGGGACTTCGGACGATAATTCTTCGGAATTGCAGCAGAGCCCATAATGAGTTGAGTTCCAGGTGGCAGAAGAAGGGAACGACCATCCGAGTCCATTAGCGTTGACGGATCAGAGCAATAAACGTTTGTACACAATGCATCTTATAGCAACAGTAAAATATTACATGTTCAATTTCTCCGCTGCAGCAGGAGAACGAAAGGGGTGGCAAAAAAAAAAGTGGGATGAGCAAGCGAAATGGTAAAAGGGCATAAAATAATGTTTCGGAAGGGTGGAACGCACGCACATTAGTTATAGTGCGGGGGGTCAGGAAAACCGCAACCACTTACAGATCGCCCTACATTATTTATACATTATCCCACCGAATTTTTCAGACGCCCATCCGTTTCTTCTTTTCATCCCCCCTGTATTTTTTTCTTCTTCTTCTTCTCTCGCTCGCACCTATCTGAGTTGCCGGCGAATTTAAATTCAAGCAGCAAATGCAACACACTAAATTACCCCATCGTTTAGTTCGCGAAGCGGGAAGAAAAAATGGGGGGTTTCGGTTTTGGGGTGAAAGAGGAAAAAAAAGAGAGTAGATACACCACCACCTAAAGTGGTCTTTTTTTTTGGTCGGAAACGACCGGAATCAATCACCGTCGGGGTCGAAATTAAAAATTAATCCCACCACTTGCATTTGCTTCCGCTTTAAACCTCTTATTTTCTTTTATTTTTACATTGCTAAGATTACTGTTAATTCCATTTAATCTGCAATTACTTTACTTTTATTAATTGATACAATTATTTTTATACACTTAATTTATTTATACATTTATTATGATCTTAATTAAAAACTTATGTGTAAATATACAAAAATGAATAACAATTAATTAATAACTAAACAAAATTTCATCAAATCATTTAAAAAAACTATGATAACCAAATTTTAATTGCGAAACTGTATTATTTAGTTTATTCTAAATAGCCGTACAAAGTTCTAATAAAATCTGTGTAACCATATAGAAAATATTTAAATTTTTCGAAGAGAACATAAAAATTTGTTGGAATTTGAAAATTAAAAAAATATTTTTGACCATTTATGATATTATAATATTAATTGCATAATTTTATTCTATGTACTCAAAATAAGCATACAAAAATTTTCATTGTGCAATTTTATTATTTAGATGATTCTAACTGTCTGTATAGAATGTAATCAAAATCTGTGTAAACATATAGAAAATATTAAAATTTTTCAAAGAGAAAAAATTATGTTAAATTTCGAAAATTTCTAAAAATATATTTTTTACCATTGATTCTATTATAATATTAATTGCACAATTTTATTCTATGTACTCCAAATAACCATAAATTTTTTTTATCATAATATGTATAGTCACTAGGAAAATATTAATATTTTTCGAAAAGAAAATTTTTAAATTACGTTGAAATTCTAAATTAAAAATTATACATATTTTGTGACTATAAAATTTTAATTGCGCAATTTTATTATTTACTTGATTCTAACTGTCCATACAAAATGTAATCAAAATCTGTTAAACCAAATAGAAAATATTAAATTTTTTCGAAGAGAACAAAAAAAAATGTTGAAATTCGAAAATTAAAAAATATATTTTGTACCATTTATGCAATTATAATATTAATTGCACAATTTTATTCTATGTATTCAAAATAAACATACAAAAATTTTCATCGTAATATGTATAGTCTCTTAATATTTTTCGAAAAGAAAATTTTTAAATTATGTTGAAATTCGAAATTAAAAAATATACATATTTTGTACCAGTTATGATAATAAAATTTTAATTGCGCAATTTTATTATTTAGTTGATTCTAAATGTCTGTACAAAATGTAATCAAAATCTATAACCATATAAAAAATATTAAAATTTTTCGAAGAGAAAAAATTATGTTGAAATTCGAAAATTTAAAAAAAAATCTATTTTGTACCAGATAAGTTAATATATTTCCAGTTACGCTATTTCATTATTTACTTTATTCTAAATAACCGTAGAAAATTTAATAGAAATTTGTGTAGACAGATATAAATTATTAAAATTTTTCGAAGATGTTAAAATTCGAAAATTTCAAAAAAATATATTTAATATATATTTAAATACCAGTTAGGATATTAAAATTTTAATTGCACAGTTTTATTCATTCTACTCTTCTAAGTAATCATGTAAAGTTTCATCTACATCTGTCCAACAGATTAAAAGTTAAATTTATTAACAAAATCAATATACATTTGTATTAACCGAATAATTAATGATTCTATTAAGAAATATACTAAATTACAATATAAATGTTTGTATATTTATTATTTAAAGATCATAGATCAGAAGTGAGTAGGAAACCGTAGATATAAATTCTTTAATAAAATTGTATTAATATTGATTTAAAGGTGGTGGCTGAAACGTTGCAGAGAGTTTTGTAGCATTTTTCGTGGGTTTTTCCCCAACTTAGGAGTCCTGTCACCAATCACCATTTTACGACGGGCACAACACACCCGAGTGTCATAAACCTATTTTCCCACGAACATATATATTTCGTCCGAATATATTTATGCACATACGTACAATAAAACTCAAGCAAAAATAGTTCCTAGCGACAATCTCCATGGCGCACCTCCCATCACTTATGCAAACTAAACTAAGATTTCCCAAAACACCGTTTTCCCCGCGCAAATTTAAATTGCCAATTGCACCATTTCCACATAAACCACAAAATTAAAAAATTGGAAGCGAGCGTAAACACGTTGATTGGAGTAATTAAAATAAATGAAATCAATTGCAGCCCGTTTGATCTTGACCAGAAATGAAATGCAGGTCGGATAAATACTGTCGATCGGTAAATATTGGCCTTCAATTAAAACCGTGAACATCCCAATAGCAAAAATACACCATGATATTTGACAACAACCTCTAAAACGGACATAAAAAAACATCACTACAAACACACACACAAACAGAGGAAATAAATACGCGCAAAACGGGGATAAATAAAATACGTTGGAAGGGGGTGCACGTGCAATTTTCCGACCGTCATAATTTAATTGCCTTCATCAAAACCAATTTTCCAATCATTCGTTTCCAGCTTATTTTATCTATTTTTTTCATTCCGGTGGGGGCTTCAACCTATCCATTCCCACTCCCATCCCCTTGAATTTCCACGCTCAAAGCTTACTTTAATCTCGTACCAAATAAATGAGTTTGTTCCATTTTTACCTGCGCCGCCCAATTGCATTTTGTTCTGTTTGTTTCGTTGAAAAACAAACGCAATTTCCGTCCAATAGAATTTAATTATTTCCAATTGTTCGGTAATAGTTTAAACTCCATTCTGACGAAATTCCCCAAACTGAAATGCTTTTGGTTCAATTTGATTTTTTTTTTAAATTTAATTTTTATCTATTTTCTTTTTGTTTTGTTTTCCAACGCTGCCCGGTTGTTACATTTATTAAACATTATTGAAAACGCAAGCAGGAATTTCATTTATTTCCAAATTGTTTGATACCCAACAATTTTCTCTATGTAAACATTTGACAATTTATTCATACATTTTTGTATAATTTTTAATGTATTTCAATTCATTATAAACTTACAATTAAGACATTTCAGTTTTGACAATAGACAGTTGATATTGAAAATAATTGTTATAATGACACGAAATATTTATTGGTTATTTCAATGTCCAACATTCTGACATTTTATTTTTGCTGCCATCATTTTGAGATTAAAAGTTTATATTGAACACAATTATTATCATTACAATGATAATTGATATTTATTGGCTTTGACAGCTGTCATTTGAATTTAATCTGCAACATTTTGACAGTTGACAGTTAATATCGAGTTTTTTTTTTTATTACAAAACACTACATTAAGTAGTTGATTACATCAGCTGTCACTTCTATTTCATTTTCATTATTTTGATAGTAAACATTTGACATTGAACATTATCATTACAGTGATAACTGATAAATATCAGCTTTGACAGCTGTCATTTGAATTTAATCTGTAACATTTTGACAGTTGACAGTTAATATTGAGTATTTTTTTTATTACAAAACACTACATGAAGTAGTTGATTACATCAGCTGTCATTTCTATTTCATTTTCATTATTTTGATAGTAAACATTTGGAATTATCAATACGGTGATAATGGATATTTATTAGCTTTGACAGCTGTCGTTTGAATTTAATCTGCAACATTTTGACAGTTAATACTGAGTAATTTTTTATTACAAAACACTACATAAAGTAGTTGATTACATCAGCTGTCACTTCTATTTCATTTTCATTATTTTGATAGTAAACATTTGATATAGAACATAATTGTTATCATTACACGCACTACATGAAATATTTGAAATACATGAAATATTTACAGGTTAAGACAGATGTCATTTTAGTTTGACTGTCATCATTTTGACAGTTAAATAATTATTATCATTATAATTTATTGATTATGGCAGATGTTATTATTTTGACAGTTTTTATTGAATATAATGGTTATCTGAATTTTCTGTTGGAATAAATTATAAATAAATATGTGACAAAAAAAATACAATTGTTGATTATAACATATAAAAATAAGTTGCTATTTACAGGTTAAGACAGCTGTCATTTTAGTTTGACTGTCATCATTTTGACAGTATTTATTGATTATGACAGATGTCATTATATTGACAGTTCTTATTGAAAATAATGGTTATCTCAATTTTCTGTTGGAATAAATTATAAATAAATATGTGACAACAATAACAATTTTTGATTATAACATATGAAAATAAATCAGACAAGTCCAAAAAAATTTCTGTTCATATCTTTCATTTTTTTAAGACATAGTATATATATGTAAAATATGTATGTAACATGTGGAAAAAGTTCTGGAATCGCTAAGTTTCCCTTTTTTCCATATATATTCCCTTTTCTCTCCACCTTAATACCCTTTTTCCTTTCGTTTCGTTACTGTGCGCGCGGATCCTCGCCGTTCTCCTTATCTTCGAACACAAACTTGGAAATTTCTCCTCCTGTCCGAAGCCAATTTCCTGCAGATCCTCACACACTTGGGGAAAAAGGAGAGCGCAAAGCTCACAGATATCTATCCAAGATAAGCTGCACACCGGGATTGCGGCAATTAACACGACGAAATAAAGTTTTTCATCAAAACACACACACACACAGGGGGATAGAAAAAAAAACGGGATGAAATAACGAAGGGATTCACGAAATCCTACCCATAAGTCATTTATTAATCCGTTGAAGGGCGGCGGGATAAGTGGCTTTCGGACTGTAACTGCATTTTCCACGCTGCAACTGATAAATCCCACGTAGAAATAAATATATAAACTACAACATATAATAACGCAATCAACAGAAATAGAGAAAAAGTCGGCTTAAGTTTGGAATTGCAGCTTATCCTGTGCAAGAAGAAATCCAATTATTATCAATCATAATAGAAAATTCGTTACTGTTTCAACAATCTTTTTCATTCATACATCCAACTTTTCAGTAATTTAAATAAAAAAAATACACAATTAATTTATATTTAAAAAAATATAAAAAGTTGAATGAATTTGATCAATGCCTTATTTAATTCAAAAATCAATTAGTTTGAAGATGTAATCAACAATTCCTTTCATATTGTATCCATTGATTCACTCATAAAGCAATTGTAAATACAGTAGATTATAATCAAATATTGAGTTAATAATTAATTTCTAATCAATTTATAAAATGAAATAGTTACTATGTATACATATAGATGTAATACAATTAACATCTGCAAGTGTAGCCTTTAACAAAACTTTAGTACTTTTATATTCATTTTTTTATCAACCACATCAACTACATCAACTACATCA
>NW_017096185.1:228470-262184 GCF_001412225.1 Nicrophorus vespilloides | reverse complement strand
AACCATTTTTTGTGTAATTGAAAATGTTTAGGATAATTTTGTACTAAATTTTTAGTTGATGAATAAAACAGATGGCGTCTTTAGTAATTTCACTATAACAATTGATAATTTGTCCTCAACACTGCATCAAGATTTTACAACATTTTTTTGTTATGAAAATGTTTGGATAATTTTGTACAAAATTTTTAGTTAATGAATGGAAAACAGATAGCATCATTAATAATTTCACTATAATAATTGATAATTTGTCCTCAGCACGAGCATCAATATTTTTCTACTATTTTTAGGATAAAGAAAATTTTTAGATAATTTTGTACAAATTTTTAGTTGATCCATGAAAAAAAACAGATGGCGTCATTATAATTTTGCTATAACAATTGATAATGCAAGGCATCAAGATTTTACAACTATTTTTTGTGTACTGAAAATGTTTGGATAATTTTGTACAAAATTTTCAGTTGATGAATGGAAAAACAGATGGCGTCATTAGTAATTTCACTATAACAATTGATAATTGTCCTCAACACGTGCATCAAGATTTTACAACATTTTTTTGTTTTGAAAATGTTTGGATAATTTTGTACAAAATTTTCAGTTGAAAATGAAAAACAGATGGCGTTATTAATAATTTCACTATAACAATTGATAATTCGTCCTCAACACGTGCATCAAGATTTTACAACTTTTTTTGTTGTGAAAATTTTTAATATTTTGTAAAAATTTTCAGTTGATGAAGGAAAAACAGATGGCGTCATTATAATTTCACTATAACAATTGATAATTTGTCCTCAACACGTGCATCAAGATTTTACAACTATTTTTTGTTGTGAAAATTTTTAGATATTTTTGTACAAAATCTTTAGTTGATGAATGGAAAAACAGATGGCGTCATTAATAATTCCAATATATCAATTGGTAATTCGTCCTTTGCACGTGCATCGAATGCATTGTTTACAATTTGATTATCAATAAGGATGCATCCTTCGAAATCGAATTACTCTGATGAACGTAACCTGCTGCTTTGCTAAACATTTATGCTCGATCCGATTTGCATGCAATTATTCTGCAAATCTGCAGGCGTTTTCGCATTATTCATAACGACGACGTCGAAATAATAACACAGCTTATCCAAAATTAATTCGCATCGCAATTAATCACAAACCTCGCATTAATAATTACATCGAATTGTTATATAATATGTAAGTATAATTACATTTTCTGATTAATTTTCTCAGAATCAACACTTAATTACACAATAATTTCATATTATCAAAAATGTTATTTAAAGAAAAATCTATGATCTTTCCAATGAATCTATTGGCACTTCTGTGGCTTTTACCATTCTTTTACAAGAAGCTGTCAAAGTTGATAATTTAGATCTTCACGTTTTAATTAATTAATCGATAGATTTTTTTGTTAATTGTAACATAATTATTACTTTATCTTTGTTCATTATACAATTATTATTATAAATTATAAAATAATATTAATTATTTACAAAAAAAAATGTCAATTTCACATTTTTTTGAATATAAGTTACTTTACATGTTACACGTTTTATTTTTTCAAATTAACTCAAAAACTATAAAAAGTTATAGTTATTTTACAAATACGCAAAAACGCTTTTTTATTGCCCAACTATTGATATAACTGTCGTTACGTAATGTTTATTAATGATCGAGATACATCAATTTTTCTATTTTCATTTACACGTCTCTACATTTTAGTTAATTACTCAATAACTACTCACGCTAATTATATCATCAAATATGCAAATAAAAGATAAAGCTTTGACCTTTCTAGGGAGTCTATTAGGATATATGTGGTAGTTATAGTTATCACGTAATACACTGTCAAATTAAGAATTTTGCTTTATATAAATATACTATAATAATTCACGTATAATACACAACAAACAAGGTAAAATTAACATTGCATATTTTCTTGCATATTATTAAATAGGATGCTGCAAATTCATGTTATATTCATAGGTAAATACGCGGAAAGGAAGCTTTGTAAAAAAAAAAAACAACAAATCGCAGCGAATTCAACAAAACAAATAACGAAAACAAAAAAAATAGTAGCAAAATGTACATTAGTTAAAGAGTAAAAATGCTGAGGAACAAATTACATTTCCAGCGATATTTATTTTCGCAAGGATTTAAGCTAAACAAACTTATTTTCGTAACGAAACTATAAACATTTGCTGCTTACATAACATTATCTGGCAGTAACAGCAAACGTGTAATTTTTCAAAAAAAAAAAATATTTCAGGATTTCCTGAACTTCTGCAAATTTCCAACGGATACGACGTATTAAGCCTACACAAATTACTCAATTTCAACAATTTTTCGTTCTTCTTTGAACGTATTAGTTTTTCTTCCGTTCTTTTTTTGCTTCCTTTTTTTACACTTTTTTTGTGTGTCTATTACATAATAACTTTATGAGTGTACGTGCCGAGGCGTAGGTGTAGCAATTCGGGCTCAATTACTTTTGGAATGATAAACGAACACACACGCAACTTAAGTGGTGAGAAAAACAAAAAAAAAACAAACGTGTGGAAGAGGAAAAAAAAGGAGAGAAATATTAATAAATATGAGCAAGAAAGAAAAAACGATCGACTGTTTCATGCTTCGTTTACAAACTCGTAATTTGACTCGAAATTATTGACTCCTTTGATCGTCGGAAGCAATCGACTTCTAATAATAACCTGAACCGATTCTCTCTCACGTTTTTTTTTGCTGCTCTCTTTTTTTTTTCTCTCTCTCTGATATGGATCAACACTAGGTAATTCTGTGCACGAAAGTTTACGAGGCAAATTATTTTTTGTGTTTTATTTCAGTAATTTACTTAAAGCTTTCAGTTTATTAACACCTATGTTTATTTTCATTCAAAAATAGACTGTTTTTTTTACTATCTAAAAATAATAATTCCAAAAGTTTCCAAAATCATAAAGATATAACGAAAAACTGAAAAATTATATCAAATGTTTTCCATGTGAAAATTACTTTAGTTTGTTGTAAAATCAAAGATTTTTCAATATATTTTGAAATTTATATAATTTTCAACCAAGAAAAATGTTTTCTAATTGAAAATTAACTTATTTTGTTGTAAAATCAAAGTTTTTTCAATTTATATTGAAATTATTAAAATTATCTTATTTTCTTGCTCATTTAAAATTTCTAAATTAATATATTTTTCATAACAATTTCACAAAAATTCAATCTATTATGAAACAAAAACGTATTAAGAAAACAAATAAAAGTTTACAAAAAGTAAAAAAAAAATAATCTTTAATGAAAATTTTTATTAATTTACAAATCTCTATACTTATTTATTTTTGTTCTTATAAAAGCTTCATAATTAATTAAAAATTCCGATTAATTAAGAAAATCTTTTTTAGTTTGTTATAAAATCAAAGAATTTTCAATATATTTTGAAATTAATATAATTTTCAACCAAGATAAATATTTATTCATTGAAAATTAACTTATTTTCATATTCAAAATTTTTAAATGAATATATTTTTCATACTAATTTCACAAAAATTCAATCTATTATGAAACAAAAACGTATGAAGAAAACAAATAAGTTTACTAAAAGTAAAAAAAAAAATTAATCTTTAATGAAAATTTTTATTATTTTACAAATCTCTATACTTATTTATTTTTGTTATTATAAAAGTTTCATAATTAATTGAAAATTCCGTTTAATTAAGAACAATCTGTAATTGCTCAATATATATGTGAACTTGAAAATTAATCACACTTAAGTAGAGTTGAGTATTTTGAAACCTTGTTACTAAAATAACGATTATTTGCAATTAAACTTTGCAGAATTACTAACAATCTGCTATATTTGTCTCAAATTATAATTAATTCTCATCAATTCAAAACGTTTATACAGATTAATAATTGTTATTTAAGTTTTTTTAAGATTTATTACTCATTACATAATTTCCACGAAATTTCTTAAATTTATTTATTTTTATATTTTAATTTGAGAAATTACTTAGGTAATTATAATGATTGTTTAATTTCTCGTTATCTTTCCAACATTGATAAAAATTCAAAGAATATTTTATGTACCTAATTTTTTTTCATTAAAATATTGAATGTTGGACACATTTAATAGAATCATTTCTCAATAACAAAAAAAAGGTAACACTTTGAATCAATATTTTTGTACATATATGTAATTATGTAATGAAAAACACTAAGATTCATATTGTTAAATTATGTAAATATTTGAATGTGTTCATTTTAATATTACCATCATTTTCTCAACAAACAAAAATTTATTAAAATTTTCATAAATTATTTAACGAAAAACACTAAGACTCAGACCATTAAATTATGTAAATATTTTAATGTATTAATTTAGTATTTTCAGACATTACAAGTATTGCTTTGAATAAATGTATTAATCTTTCATACATTATATAATAAGAGACACTCAAAGATTCAAATACAGTAAATAATTGATCATTACGTCGTGCGACGGAGATCTTTCATTTCATTTCGTAAAGCTTTTCTTGAAGTATTGCTGCCTGCCTGCATCAATAAAGAAATAACCTTTCAAGGATGTAACAAATACATTTTTTTTGTATAACGCGACATGCATCATTTAATATTTATACTCGAACGATTTTCCTCCATTCTAAATGCTCTAGTTTCCTCTTATTTCTCAGTTTCAATAAAAATTCAATCAAAATGCATTTTTTATAATTGTTACATTTCAAAGCTACAAAACTTAAACAATTTTCCTCTATTCTAAATGCTATAGTTTTCCTCTTATTTCTATTTTATTTCATTAACTTTCAATAAAAATTCAATCCAAATGCATTTTTTATAATTGATACATTTCAAAGCTACAAAATTTTAACGATTTTCCTCCATTCTAAATGCTCTTATTTCTTAATTTCAATAAAAATTCAATCAAAATTTATTTTTAATAATTGTTACATTTCAAAGCTACAAAACTTGAACCATTTTCGTTCATTCTAAATGTTCAGGTTTTCCTCTTATTTTTATTTTATTTCACTAACTTTCAATAAAAATACAATCAAAATGCATTTTTTTAAAATTGATACATTTCAAATCTACAAAACTTGAACTATTTTCATTCATTCTCAATGCTTCTCAATGTTTTCCTCTTATTTCTATTTTATTTCATTAACTATCAATAAAAATTCAATGAAAATGCATTTTTTATAATTGATACATTTCAAAGCTACAAAACTTGAACGATTTTCGTTCATTCTAAATGCTCTAGTTTTCCTCTTATTTCTATTTTATTTCACTAACTTTCAATAAAAAAAATCAATAAAAATGCATTTTTTTAAATTGACACAAAGCCAATTTTACTCTTATCACTTACATGATAAATATCATTAAAAAAATATTTCTTGGAAGAAAAATTATGTTTTCTCTATTATTAGTTTTTCTTCTTTGCAATTGTATAATTTCTATAATTGAACATGCAATTAAAGAAAACAATGAAAAATGAGCGCGTCTAAGCTATAATTTTGAAAGGAAACAAACAAAAATTGCCAGAAGGAATTCAATTCGTGTTTTTTTTAATTACATTCTTTTTTCTGCATCCTTAAAGAAAAATACTAATACGTAAATTCTTATATTACTCCTAGAAATATGTTGTTAACATTTGTTAATAAAAAATTATAAAATTATAGTAATTATATTAATAATAATTTAAAAAATTGTTGTAGTATTTGGAACACGAAGATCTAACTCATATTATTCATATTTTTTAATTACTATAATCAATTCGCACTGATTGAAGCTGCACTGCACTATTCAATATTCGAAAATATTGATTGAAATATTTGTAATTAATTGCAAAATAAATAAAAAGAAACTATGATTTCAACGTAAAATATAACAATTTCATATTGAAATGTATGTAATTGTTGTAAATAATATTAACTACAAATGCAATTTGAAAACCGCAATATCGACAGATACATTGTAGGATTATTGTATTTGTTCGTAGCTTCGTGCATAATCCACGAATTTTGTTATAATTAATTAACTCCGTGCATAATCTGGAATACATTTATGGCTTCGAAATCCCTTGCAGTGAACGTTTAATTAAAACAACAACAACAGCAACAGCAACGAGCAAACATTGATGGATTTATAATGTTCATTTCGCCAAGTGGTCAACGACCCGATCGGAATTGGTTTGCCTTGCGTCCCATCAACACCATCATCATCGCAATAATAATAATAATAATATCACAACACATCATCAGCACTAAACACAAACTCCCCCCTTCAAGTCTCGGCAATAAGAATTAAAACGTGCACGCAAACAACGATGATCATCATCATCAACGAATAGAGGAAGTAAAGAAAAATGTGTGTTTCAGTATTTCCACAAAGTTCGTAATTGTTTAATTAGGTTTCGGTTAAGACAAAGCTTAAGAGAACCACGACTCGCTCAGAATTTCAATTATGATATTCGCTGTTACATCATTTTCGTGCATCGCGAGTCGCGATTAAGTTGTGCGACGGGAATGAGAGAATGAATGAATGAATGTCAATTGGTTAAGTTTATTTACTGCTTTGCATTCCTCGTCGTCTATGTCGGAAGATGAAAGGCAACAAAAATGTCGAGAGTGGACGAGAATTTTATTATGCAACAGTCAAAAATTAATGGAGTGATTACGATTTACTTGACAGCTGTCAAATATTAGTATTCAGTAAATTGTGCCATATTGGTATATATTTGCTTAATTTTAAATATTGTAATAACTACGTTAGTTTAGTTCACAAATGTGTCAATATTTATCGAAAAGTTAGTAAAATTTGACGTTTCAGGTGTAGCAACTCAATTTTTTCTATTGTAAATAATTTAACTTAGCTGAAAATTATATTAATATAAAAATAAATTGAAAATTTTGACAGCTGTCAAATATAAGTGTTCAGTAAATTGTAAAAATAATTTGTACCAACTTAATAAATAAATTTAATTACTTCTAAATACTGTAATAACTACGAGATTTTACTTCAAAAATAAGTCAATATTTTTAAGAAAGTTATTTACTTTCACGTTTCAGGTGAACAAACTCATTTTTTTCTATTGGAAATTATTTGTCTTACTTGGAAATTATATTAATTTATAAAATTAATTGAAAAAAAACATTGACTTTACACAACAAAATAAATCAATTTTTCATTGGAAAATGTTTGTCTTAGTTGATTTTTTTTAAAGTGTGCTTAAATTTACATTACTTGATACCTGTCAAGTAATGTTATTTTTTTGAGTAAATTGTAAAAATCATTTGTACCAACTTCATAAAGATATTTGGTTCCTTCTAAACACTATAATAACTTGACAGCTGTCAGTAAATGAGTATTCAGTAAATTGTACCATCTTAATAAATATGTCAATATTTATCGGAAAGTTAGTTATATTTAACGTTTCAGGTGTACCAACTTAATTTTGTTCTTTACAAATATTTATACTACAATTTGATTTGAATATTTTAGAAATGAGAAAACTTCTCAAAAAATATGTTTAAATTAAAAAAAAATGTGAAATAAATCTAAAAAAAAATATAGGAAATTTATTTTTAATTATCTCTTATTTATTTATTATTGAAATATAAATAATATTGATTCAATTTCATTAAAATTATGAATTATTATATAATTACTAGTAAATGATTGAATAAATAATTAACATGAAATTGAATGATTACATGTTAAAAGTAATTAGTATCAAAATATTCGTAATTATTATACTAAAAAAATATCCAATTAGTTTAATTAACATATGTGTGTGTATAAACTAATAAATAATTATTAATTAATTATCAAAAAAAATATAGAATTTAAAGTTATTAGGAAAAAAAAACTGTATTACATAAAAGTAGAATTAAAGTTATATTAGATCATGCATATAGTTTCAAACGTGTAAAGAAATTCTGAAAAAAATATGACAAGATTGGAAATAAATTTCATAAAAATTTTAAAGCTGAAAAGATATAATTTCTTGTTTTTACTTTTTCTTGGCGTTTGTGTTAAAACTGGTATTATGAAAATCCATCTTTATGGTTGCAGAATTTAAAGAGCGTCTGTTACTATCTTTTGAATGCATTTTCTGAATATATGGTGATCCAATAATCTAAGGATGGAGATGGTGGAAGCGCCGGTGCGGAAGCAAAAAAAAATATAGAAAAAACGAAGAAAGATTCAACAGCAACGGGAAAAAAATAGGGGATAAAACTGAAAATTACAATGGATATCAGTATGATTTTATACAAATAACAGAAAACGTGACTTATAGTTATTGCATTAGATTTACATAAGCTTCTGCTATAAGCAAAAGGTTAGATAATTGTAATTTAATTATGAAAGTAAATATTCAAGATATTAATCCAATTATTTCAAATAATTTTCCACAAAGAATAAAGAAACGTTTTTGATTGTTAAACTTATAAATTAAATAGAAAAATTATGAAATTAAAAGATAAAAGAAATAATTCTGACAAATGTTTAATCCTAATCATCTAACTCTAAGTTTATATATTTAAATTCATTTCTTGTTATTTTTAAAATAATCTTAATTTGTTTAGCTGCGTTCATAATATACGTGACAAGTGACAGATATGTCAATCAGGAATACCAACAACTATTGACATAATGTAAAACCAGCTGTACTAATTGTTTGACATAATATAATTGTAAATTATATTATGTAAATAGGAAATGTTATTTGTCTAAACATCTTACTCTTAAATTATACAATTAAATTAAATTTTTGCTCTATTTTTTTTTCATTCGTTGCGTGACAGAAATGTCAATCAGGTATACCAACAAATATTGACATAACGTAACACCAAATGTACCAATAGTAATTGGTATAATTTTATGACATTTATGTTATTATATGATAACCTTATATAATTCTAAAAATGATCAATATGTGTAAAAGTTTAAAAAAAATCTTACAAATATTGAATGTCCAATAAGAAATATTAATTCATAAACATCTAACTCTCAGATTACATATTTTTAACTACAGTTATGTAATTTCAATCCAATAGCAAATGTTAATGCCTAAACATCTTACTCTTAAATTATATAATTAAATTAATTTTTTGCTCCATTCTTGACCTACAGTTATGTAATTTAAATTTGTTTAGCTACGTTCTTTCGATGCTTGACAAGTGACAGAAATGTCAATAGCACTTGGTATAATTTTATGACATTTATGTTATTATAATTCTAAAAATGATCAATATGTATAAAAGTTTAAAAAATTCTTACAAATATTAAATGTCCAATAGGAAATATTATTTTCTAAACATATTCATAATTTTTTATGTCGTATAATTTTATTCATATAAGATAAAAATATCAAATTGTTACAGATAATTAATGTTACTTCATAAACATCTAACTGTAAGATTACATAGCTAAACTATTTTTTTGTTATTTTTATAGTGACATAATATTAATTTGTTTAGCTGCGTTTCTAATAAGAATAAGTGACCGGAAATGTCAACCAGATATACCAACAACTATTGACATAAGTCAACACCAGTTGATGACATGAATGTCACTTGTTAGGCAAAGTGTGGATGCAGCATTATAATCTAAAATTATTGATATATAAGTTTCATTTTTGTTTCAACATTTTGACATTTTTAGCTTCAAAATCTCAATTAATAATTGTACTTTTGTAATTCCAAATTATTAACTAAAGTTCAGAAAGACACAACTAAAATTTATGCTGAGAATAAAGATGAACTGAAATAAAGTTTGATGCGATAGTTTATTTAAAAATCGACGTTTATTGGAATAAAAATCAGGTATTCCGACACGGTCATATAACTCCATGCATTAATAAGATTCGACAAACTTCCTTCTGCTTCCTACTATACACGCCAACCGTGCGGCATGGCCTGGCTTGGCCTTTCTTTCCCAGAAACGAATTGATGAAAATTCAAGAGGACATAAATGTATAAATAGAGTTTCAACATTGTTCGTCATTTCCCTCGTACACATATCGGGTCGTAATATTTCATGCCCAGGCGTTTCTCTCCTTCCATACACAATCGATTCGTTCGACAAATTCCAGTTCGAGAAACTCTACCAATATTTCCACGAAAAAAAAAACAAAGTAGGAAGGAAATAATAAAAAATAAAATAAAAATTGGAACGTAAATGGAGTTCATATCCACCACCATTCACGAAGTTGATTTCGGTTTTTCACAGTTGAAAAAATAAACGCTCCGAACGCAAATAAACACTTATATTAATCGACTACACTTTGTGGGAACGAAAATAAATATATAGTAGGAATCGAGTGTGTTCGAACTCTTACGTCGAACTTATTATTTCAAAGAGCATCGATTTATCATTAGCCATAGTGAATTATTTCTTTCGGTGGATTTATTGATTTACCCTTGGATTCTTTCTCGGTTTTTCTTTAATTTTTTTTTTTATTTCCATATTTGTTTCTTTCCACTTTTCCTCTATTTGCATACCGTATTTGAATACGCCAGTTTTGTGAATACAAAAATATTCCATTTCCATTACATTATACAATCATCATTAATTGATAAGACACAAATTTTTGTTTTATCGAAAAAAATAGTATTGAATTAGGTTCATTAAGACAAACACTGTTATTTAAAAACAATAATAGTCTATTATTTTTTACTATAGATCGTACTTTCATTCAGTTTTATTAATAATTTCGTAGATTATCAATGAAACGGTTGGCATCAATGAAACATTTGATTGTATTTTGTTAATTATCACTACTATAATTGTATAAATGAATTATCCAAAAACTAAACTGAAATACAAATGGAAGTTCATTGACAATCATTTGCAGATGTCACATTTAGTAGGTTGTCAATTCTAAGGTTGGTATGAATGAATTATCTCATTGTAATTCAATAGTATTGTTGGATAAATGAATGAACTATAAGAAATTGATAATTGGCTATTCAATATAGCTTGAAGACATCTCATTTCGTAGGTTGGCAATGCAATGGTTGGTATCAATGGATCATCTGATTGTATTTTGACAATTGATAATCATCACTTGAAGATATCACATTTTATAGGTTGTCAATGGAACGGCTGGTAATAATAAAACATCCGTTTGTATTTTGTAATTGTCAATACTATGATTGGACAAATAAAAGAAGTAGAGAATCTTGACCATTGAAAATCGCTTGAAGATGTCACATTTCGTAGGTTCTCAATGACACATTTGACTGTATTTTGTAATTGCCAATACTGTTAGATAAATAAATTAAGTAGAGAAACTTGGCAATGGAAAATCACTAGAAGATATCACATTTCATAGGTTGTCAATACAACTATTGCTATCAATGACACATGTGCATTTTGTAATTGTCAATAGTATGATGAAGTAGATGAAGTAGAGAAACTTGACAATAGAAAATCACTTGAAGATGTCACATTTCATAGGTTGTCAATGCAAATATTGGTATTAATGAGACATGTGTGTTTTGTAATTGTCAATACTATTATTGGACACTTAGATGAAATAGAGAAACTTGACAATAGAAAATCACTTCAAGATGTCACATTTCGTAGGTTGGCAATGCTACGGTTGGTATCAATGACACATGTGTATTTTGTAATTGTCAATACTATTATTGGATACTTAGAAGAAACTTGACAATAGAAAATCACTTGAAGATGTCACATTTCGTAGGTTGTCAATGCAACAGTTGGTATGAATGACACATGAGTATTTTGTAATTGTCAATAGTATGATGAAGTAAAGAAACTTGACAATAGAAAATCACTTGATGGTGTCACATATCGTAGGTTGTCAATGCAACAGTTGGTATGAATGACACATGTGTATTTTGTAATTGTCAATAGTATGATGAAGTAGAGAAACTTGTCAAATACAACGGTTGGTATCAATGACACATGTGTATTTTGTAATTGTCAATACTATTATTGGATACCTTAGATGAAGTAGAGAAACTTGACAGTAGAAAATCACTTGAAGATGTCAATGCAATGTAATAGTTGGTATCAATGACACATGTGTATTTTGTAATTGTTAATAGTATGATGAAGTAGAGAAACTTGACAATAGAAAATCACTTGAAGATGTCACATTTCGTAGGTTGTCAATGCAAATATTGGTATTAATGAGACATGTGTGTTTTGTAATTGTCAATACTATTTTGAGACAAAGAGATGAAGTATAGAAACTTGACAATTGATAAACACTTGAAGATGTTACATTTCATAGGTTGTCAATGCAAATATTGGTATCAATGACACATGTGTATTTTATAATTGTCAATACTATTTTTGGACAAATAGATGATATATAGAAACTTAACAATTGATAAACACTTGAAGATGTCACATATCATAGGTTGTCAATGCAACGGTTGGTATAAATGACACATGTGTATTTTGTAATTGTCAATACTATTTTTAGACAAATAGATGTACTATAGAAACTTGACAATTGATAAACAGTTAGAGATGTCACATTTTATAGGTTGTCAATGCAACGGTTGGTAACAATGACATATGTGTATTTTGTAATTTTCAATACTATTTTTGGACAAATAGATGTAGTATAGAAACTTGACAATTGATAAATAGTTGAAGATGTCACATTTCATAGGTTGTCAATGCAACGGTTGGTATCAATGACACATGTGTATTTTGTAATTGTCAATACTATTTTTGGACAAATAGATGAAATAGAGAAATTTGACAATAGAAAATCACTTGAAAATTTCACATTGCATAGGTTGTCGGTGCAACGATTGATATCAATGAAACATTCGATTGTATTATATAATTGTCAATACTATAATTGGACAAATATATGAAGAACAGAAATTTGACAATTGATAAGCACTTGAAGATGTCACATTTCATAGATTATAAATGAAACATCCGATCGTATTTTGTTAATTGCCAACACTACGATTGGACAAATGAATGAACGACGGAGAGGACAAAGAACTGACGCTGCGCGACGACGATTTGCATGGGAATGGAAACGGCAAGGTTGACCGATCGATCAAAACCTGACGTCCGCAACGATGGGACCTGTCAAAACAGCCGACGCGAATCGCACTCTCCGACATTCCCTACCACTTCACAAAACCACCATCAGCGAATGATGTATTACATAACGAGTAGACGGCGATAATGGTAATATGCACAACACTCGAAAACGAAACGAAACGAAACTTTCCTTCCATTCCCATTTCGAACACGTCCAATTTAATTCTTTTATTTTTACAATACATTTTTTTCTTTTCTTTCGCGATTATATGGAAATTACGTGCTACTTGTGCAACAACAGCGACGCTTTTTCAGTAATGAGGCTACGCGTGTAATCGGCAACAAGTAATTCGCGTTACGAGCCAATTACAGGCAACAAGCAGGCCTTTGGTTTCAACCAAATTACAACGACGAACTGCTTTATTTCATTACACAACAACAACAAAAACCAAACAAAAAATAATTACAGACTTTAATTGCGTAATTATTTATGTCACATTTTCGTTTACTTTTTTTTTTGTTACGAACGAAGAAATAAAAGGAAGTGGGTGGAGAAAAATATAAATGCGGATAAACGGATTATATTTTCATACAACGATAATTACACGCGTCGAGGTGTGACCTGAAACGCGCCGGCACAAGAGCCACGATATTTATGACTAAATTATACCGATGGATTTGCCCGGTGTGTGTGTATTTTCAATTTTTAATACGATAATTACACGCTATTTCCTCCGCAAATCAACAACAGTTTTTATTACGTTATAATATTCAACACCCCTTAATATTTTTTTTTCTTGATTTATTCCAAGCAAATTGGTGATAATATCAACAAGAATCACAAAAAAAGAAACGTACATTTAGATAAAACATATTAGTTAGAATTTAATATTACATAATTTTACTCGATTTACTAATAATTAAAAGAAAATTTAATGTATAAATAGAAAAAAAAATATTTTGTTAGTTATTCAAGAAATTCATGATTATTGTTTATTTACAGGAGTTCTTCAAGGTTTAGTGTTAGGTCCATTATAAAAAAAAATACATAAAAAATTAAGTATTTTCATGCTAATAGATTATTACTAACTTTTAGTAAACTTTTCCAAAAAAATGTCTTAAAGACTGGAATACCTCAAGGTTTAGTTATAGGTACTAATATTTTAAAAATGTATAAAAAAAGACTACAATATTGAAGATTTTTTAATTAATATTTTGATATATTTTCATGATATTTTTAGTGTTTAATGACAGGGGTACTTCAAGGATTAGTATTAGGTCCTAAAATAATTAGAAAAATATATATTAGAGTATTTTCATCATTATATTATTTACTTCATTGTTCAATAGATTTGAAGTAAACGTTTAAAAATAGCAGTACTTCAAGGTTTTGTACTAGGTCCTAAAATTATAAAATATAAGAAAATTAGTGTATTTTCATTATCCACATAGATTATTATTAACTTTATTGGTATTTCCAATTTTTTTTTAAACATCTCTTATCATAAAGATAGGAGTAGCTCAAGGTTGAGTTCTAAGTAAACGTTTAATAATAGCAGTACTTCAAGGCTTTGTACTAGGTCCTCACATTATGAAAATATAAGAAAAGTAGTGTATTTTCATTATCCACACAGATTATTATTAACTTTATTGGTATTTCCAAGTTTTTTTTTAACATTTCTTTTCATAAAGATAATAGTACCTCAAGGTTGAGTTCTAAGTAAACGTTTAATAATAGAAGTACTTCAAGTCTTTGTACTAGGTCTTAATATTATGAAAATATATGAAAAGTTGTGTATTTTCATTATCCACACAGATTATTATTATTAACTTTATTGGTATTTTCAAGATTTTTTTAAACATTTCTTGTCATAAAGATAAGAGTACCTCAAGGTTGAGTTCTAGGTCTTAACATTTTGATAATGTATGAAATACTTGATCTTTTTTAAATAATACTAGTTCACATACTTGTAAATAATTGTTTAAAGATACAAGAACCTCAAGGTTCTGTACTAGGTCCTAATAACTCCTTTATAACTTTTAAAAAGGTTATATTGTCTCATCTTCTGAAAATTTCTTATTGGTATCCTGATAATTAGTGTCAAGTATTATTTCAAATATTTTCTTTTCAACTTAAAATTGAATCAATTCTAAAGCACGCTATAAAACGATTAATTTCGCTATATTCAGAACTGAAAAGTCATGATCACATTTAATCATATTCACACTAAACCCTCAAAAGCCGAGGGTTATCTGCTTTCCAAATATATATATATTTAGAAGTAATGTTAAATCGAAACCAATAAAGAGACACGCCACAAGACGATTAGTTTTCATATAGACAAAATGATCTTATTTACACTAAAACCCCTCAATAATAATGAATATATAAACGCTAAATAAATAATTGCTAAATTTTTGTACGTATTTTTTTATTTTTTTCCTAAAATAATAAATTTTTGCACAAACAAATATGAAAAACTCAGAATCTTCAAATTTTCATAAATAATTTGAAAAAATAGACTGAAGTAATAAAAGTTTTATAAATAGTAAAATTTATATAATTTATTTAAAGTGTTAAAACATTGAATCTGAAATTATGAAAACTGACGTAAAAAAGCACTCAAATTTTAAGCTATGCAAATGTATTTTTCCGCAATGATATCGTAAAAATGTAAGAGACATTAAGGTGCAAGAACCTCTCTACATCCGTAAACCAGGATCGATGAGAGATTATGTAAGCAGTAAACCGAAATAAATTACAACGATTTCAGTCTAAAATCCTTGTGATCCGTATCAAACATTTGCAAATATTAATGTAATTACTATGAACTAGCTGAAACTTTAAATTATATACTTTATATGTGCTTTATCTTCGTAATCTGCGTCTTCTTGCGATGTACAAAAGCCGTTACGGCATCAAAACATTATCGAGCAACTTTATATTAAAAGTTGCTTGAACTAAACCATCCTGAAGAACGGTCGGCGGTGGTGGCGACGACGCGAAGTTCGCTAACCGGGAATAAATTAAGTTCCAGCAAAGTTTTCATATTCTAAATCATCTCGTAGCGAGACGTGTCCGCATGGATTCGAGTCTGCGTTCGACATTTTCCAACTAGTTTTACTCAACCTCCTTCCCCCTACACTTGTAATTACCGTATTTCAACGGTCCATACTTATAATGTAATCAAATATAAGTAGTTTCAACATTTATGAAAACGATAATCAGTAGTTTTGATAAATTTTGTAAAATTTGATATTCTCACAGTGAAGCGCAAAAAGCGAATACTTAAAAATTGAAATTCGTAAAGTGAATACATTTTATTTAATCAGAAATAATTCGTTTTTTTTTTTGGGAAAAATTGTAATTCGTAAAGTGAAAATTCGAAAACTGAAATTTGTGATATATTACTTTCTTCGTTTATGTACATTCGATTTATTCATGTTATTTATCTTATCCAAAATAATTCTTTAATAAAAGATGAACTTTGGGAAAATTGAAGTTCGTAAAATGAAAATTTGAAAATTGAAAAACTTTGTGAAGTAGTACTTTTTTTTTATTTACTTACTTTCTTTTAGTTATGTTGTATATTCTGAAATAATTCTTCAATAAGAAATGAATTTTGTAAAAGTTTAGCTTCTATAATCCAAAACAAATTCGTTATTAATTTTTTGTTTTTGGGAAAATTTGAAATTCGTAAAGTGACAATTCGAACACTCAATTTTTTTATGAAATAGTACTATTTTTTATTTATTTACTTTCTTCTAGTTATCTTACATATTTCAAAATCATTCTTTCATAAAAATTGAACTTTGACAAAGTTTAATCTAATCTAACAGTCAAGTGATGACAACAAACGTATTCATATTACACTGAAAATTGACAGAAACAAAAACGCCATCTAGTGCATTTAACACTTATATGAATTTAATTACTTATACAAATTTAATTCTTATTTTTTTCGAATCAATATCATATACAAGAAGTAGGAAATTTTTTTGTTATTTCTAATAAATAAACTTGTAATTAAAGAAATAATCTGATTAAAGAAATATCCAATCTATTACTTAATAATATAAATACTTAAAAGCGCATAAAAATCATAACGAATGTATTTTATTTTTTAATTATTGCTATGAAGAAATTACATAATAAAAGATTGTATTAAATAAAGAAATGACACTAATTTGTATGCATTACATAACATAATTAATAAAATTCATTTTAAAAGCAATCTCGTGGTTCAATGAGGAAAATTAATTGTGATATAAATATCAAAGTATGAACTTCATTATAATTTCAATAAGTTTATAATAATACTTTAATTTGTATGCATTACATAATGTAAATATTTAAACGCCATCTAGTGATACAATTATAAAATATAAATTACTTTAATTGAGCTCAGTCCATATGTCTTAACTATAGGAGGGCCATGTAAAATACCTTGGAGGGCCAAATGTGGACCGCGGGAATTCAGTTAAAAACAACTGACATAAATAATAAAATTCAATTTAATCTTCATCTCATAGTTGAATAAAGTAAATTAATTGTGATATTAATATCAAAGTATAAACTTCATTATAATTTCAATAAATTTAGAGTAATACTTTAATTTGTATGCATTACATAACGTAAATATTTAAATTCAATTTAAACGCCATCTCGTGATACAACGATGAAATATAAATTATTATTTTAATAGATTTACAATTAAACTTTAATGTTTAGCTCAGTCCATATTTCTAATACTATAAGAGAGCCGTGTAAAATAGCTTCGAGGGCCAAATTCGGCCCGCGGGACACCATTTTAAAACAATTTATGTATATAATAAATTTCAATTTAAGCTCCATCTCATGGTTGAACTTCATTATAATTTCAATAAGTTTATAGTAATACTTTAATTTGTATGCATTACATAACGGCAAGACAGGTAAAAACAAATTCTTGTTTACGTTATGTAATATTTAAATTAAATTTAAACGCCATCTCGTGATATAATGATGAACTATACATTATTTTAGTTTAGTTTAAAACGATAGTCTAAAACGCTAAGAGGGCCGTGTAAAATACCTAAGGGCCAAATGCAAAACAACTGACGTATATAATAAAACACAATAAACTCCATCTCGTGACTGAATTAAAAACCCAAATATAAAATAATCAAGAGCTTATAACGAAGAGTTACATCACTCTATAAAAAAAAACTATTCATTTATGAATGAAACGATCAGTCTCCTTCATCAATTGACGTGTCGCGTTCCGGATTTTGAATTGATTAGGTCGGGACTTGACCATGGAATTCGTCCTACAAAACGTTCGTATTAAAAAATGCACGAGAGAATCGCTCCGAAATAACTCGAATTGATTTACTTAACCACCACTTTTTATTTATTTATCTTCTATTCGATCCATTCATTTCGCAAAAAACAAAAAGAAAACGCAGCGTAATTGTTATTTATCGACTGGAACACATATAAATAAACGTTCTGGAATGTTTCGCTCTATTCTCGTTATAAACAACAAGGAATTTCGCTTTGTTTATAACTAATTGTATTATTTATGCAATTGAATTGTTTATATAATTGAATACATAAAAAATGTCCTGATTTGAATCCTAGTTTAATTATATAAAATTGCAATATTAATAACTTGTGTAATTTTATATGATTTTCTTTATCTTTAATTAAAAATTGCTGTAATTCGATTATTTCTTGGATAAAAGTCGTGATTTGAAGTGTCCTTGTATGTAATGTGGAATTCATTCAAAGTGGAAGAGAGGAGAGGAAATAAAATTTAAAAAAAAATGTGTATATATCAGAGGGAGAGAAAAAGTTTTGAACCATTTGTCTTTGTAGGGTGTAAGAAAATGGATTGCCGTTTCCCAGGATTTGGCACCGAAACTCTTTTTCCTGACCTTTTCCATATCGGGACACATCTTTCTCGTACAACACATTATACGGAACAAAACGATAGCACACGTTTTCAACATTATATAAGATCTAAATCGCGAATAACACCAAAGAGGGTGGCATAAATCGTTTAAAATGTATTTGCCTCGCTCGAAATTAGTATGTTTATCATGCCACGTGCACGTGAAACTCGCGAAAAGTCAAGCAACGTGCGTAAAGGATAATATTTGGATGATATCATCGTGGCAAAATATATTAAAAAAAATATGGTTGATACACAGTTTTTCAAAAGAAACTTCTTAAATAAATAAAGCATTTTAATCCATTACAAGCAGTTTTTCATCATTGACAACTCAAAAAATTTAAGCAACTTCCGTAAAGCATTATACTTGGATGAAGATGTAATAGATGGAAATACTTAGATGAAGAGTTTTATCATCATGTGAAGAATTATCTTATAAAATTGATGGTTGATGGACAATTTGTACTAAAACTTCTTAAAGAATAAAACATTTTTACCATTAAAATTAGTTTTTTTCATACATGGTTCAAAAAAGTTAAGCAATGTCTGTAAAGGGATAGTACTTGAATGAAGAAGTTTATCATCATGAGAAGAATTATCTTATAAAATTATCCTAAATAAAGAAAATGTTTACTCTATTAAAATTAGTTTTTCATTATTCACAACTTAAGAAAGTTAAGCAACGTCAGTAATGGATAGTATTTGAATGAAGTGATATAACATCATGAAAAAGTGTATTTTATAAAATTTATGGTTGATAAACAATTTGTAATTAAATCATCCTAAATAAAGAAGATTTTTACTGAATAATTATCTTATAAAATTGATGGTTGTTGAACAATTTGTAATAAAACTTCTTAAAGAATAGAACATTTTTACCATTAAAATTAGTTTTTCTTCATACATGCTTCAAAAAAGTTAAGCAATGTCTGTAAAGGGATAGTATTTGGATGAACAGATACAGCATTATATAAAGGATTAAGTTACAAACTTTACTGCAAAGGATTAAAGCACTTATCTTAAAATATTTTTATGGTTGACTTAAGACTTGTAAGGAAAAACCTCATAAACAAATACATCATTTTTTGAAAGTTAATCAATGCTTGTAAAGTATAGTACTTGGATTGATAATATAATGGAAGACATTTGTCTTAAATCTTGATGGATTATTTATAAAGAAAGCCTTCTAAACAAATACATAATTTTGCCAAAGTTAAACAACGCCCGTAATGGCTTTTTCTTGAAAAGATAATATAATGGAAAATATTATTGTATGGCTAATGGACGATTTGTAAAGAAAACCTGCTAAATACAAACATCATTTATCGTTAAACAACAACATTTAACTTACAAAACGTGATGGTTTTTGGACGATTATGAAATAAAATCTCCTAAATAAATACATCATTTTTGCAAAGATAATTTCGCATCGATTTCAGCAGCTGCTCATAAACTATAGATAATTCTTGAAGGAATTAAACGCTAAAACAGCAATAAACTGGACGATATTGGTTGACCTGTTTTAGGCCGTAAATCCAGGACCACAGGTGTTTTTCCGGAAGGGCTGGTGCTCGCCTCTTCGGGGACGAATAAATTTCGCAATATCGGTTCAATATTTACCGAAGAATATAATCCAATCTTGACATTACCAAAAAAAAATTACACAACGAAAATTTGCTTAGAACTGAATCGCTCAACGTCTGATGTTTCACGCGAAAACTGGAACACTGTAATTATATCTTTATATTTTTTACTTTTTTTTTCGTAATTCGCTAACGAAATCGATCGAATGGTGGGATGTGCAGGGAAAGGGAAAATATCGATGACCTGTTTTCCGAGCTGGAACAAAAGCCGAGAAACATGAAATAAAGTCTAATACAATGAACGCAATTCCCGGTGGACGGCGCAAAGAAGATGAAAGGAGAAGAATAAAAAAAAAGGAGATGGAGAAAAAGAAGAAAATAAAATGGAAGAAACGTCGGACATCTGGTGACTGTATAGTTTATGATTGCTGCACTAAATTAAGATATAGATGCCCTCAAAAATGAGGGTGGCATTCCATTTTCTTTTATTGCAACATCAATAGAGATCACAGAAACATTTGTTTCCTTCATCATTGTATTCAGTGTGAATGATTGGTTTTTAGGAACTATAAAATTTGGCGCCTAACGTGGGGCATCACCATAATTTAGACGTTGGGGTGGCACTCCATATTATTTTATTCGTTATAGATCATAGAAACATTAGTTTTCTTCATTGCATTCGGTATAAATGATTGGTTTTTATAAAATTTGGCGACTAACGTGGGACACCACCATAATTTAGATATTAGGGTAGCATTCTATATTCTTTTATTCGTTATAGATCATAGAAACATTAGTTTTCTTTATTGTATTCGCTGTAAATGATTGGTTTTTAGTAACTATACACTTTGGCGCCCAACGTGGGGCACCACCATAATTTAGACATTTGGGTGGTATTCTATATTATTTTATTCGTTTCTATTTATTAGATCATAGAAACATTAGGTTTCTTCATTGTATTCGGTGTAAATGATTGGTTTTTAGTAACTATACAATTTGGAGCCCAACGTGGGGCACCACCATAATTTAGACATTTGGGTGGAATTCTATATTCTTTTATTCGTTTTTATTTATTAGATCATAGAAACATTAGATTTCTTCATTGTATTCGGTTTAAATGATTGGTTTTTAATAACTATACAATTTGGCGCCCAACGTGGGGCACCACCACAATTTAGACATTTGGGTGGCATTCTATATTCTTTTATTCGTTTCTATTTATTAGATCATAGAAACATTAGTTTTCTTCATTGCATTCGGTATAAATGATTGGTTTTTATAAAATTTGGCGACTAACGTCGGACACCACCATAATTTAGATATTGGGGTAACATTCTATATTGTTTCATTACAACATTAATATAGATCATAGAAACATTTGTTTTTGCATTGATTTCGGTTTAAATGAATGGGTTTTTATTAAATTTAAAATTTGGCGCCCAACGTGGGGCACCACCTATCTTAAATGGCCTATTACACTCATTTTTACCTGTAAAATATACTAGATAATTTACATTTAATCAATGAAATCTTCAAATCAACAAATACAAATTGGCGCCTAACGTGGGGCCACCAAATTAAATTTTCTTAACAAACCAAAACCAATCGATAAAATTTAATTTAAAAAAAAATAAATACAATTCATATTAATTCAATCGCTAAACTGAACTTTATATTGCACAACAATACGAATAAAAGAAGTTTATATAAATGTTTCATTCCGTTGCGAACGTTAATCTAAAACAGTATTTGCAGAGAAAGAGGCAACATACATCATCTTTCCCCTCGGGGCCTTCGATTCCAAACGATATTTATACAATGATAACTAAATGGTGTTTCAATCGGCAGAGCAAATATTTTCAGAGAGAAAGAGAAACCGCGCGAGCGGCTTCGATTGGAGAAGGGAAAGTTACATAATTGAAAGTACAATTGAGGAGGGTAAAATATTTCGTTCCATTCTTGTTTTCAGGGTCGATCATTTGCTGCTGCTGCCTTCTGTTGATTCAACAACACTCTCACATGCACAACAAGTTTGTACTACAACAAACGTACATCCCCACTTGTGGCCTATATATATACGCATACAAACGCCCTCTGTTTACTTAACACGCACTATCATCATTTACACAACACAATTGTTGTTTAGCAACGATGTTTAACAATAATTTTTTTAAACCTGCTTTGGAATCCCGACTATTAACATTGATATTTACATGATTACATTGTTTAACAACAATGAGAACATTCTGATAACTTCAATAAACTCATATTTTCTTAATTCTAACGGTATCTTTAGTAATAAAAGTATTGTTTCATCGCTTTATGTAAACGTTGGTATTATTAATGCAAGGATCAAACTTTTTCATCTTCCAACTTTTATTATACTTCGATGAATTAAAAAAAAATTGGTGACTAACGTGGGGCACCACAGATAAACTTTGATAGGCAATCATGTTTATTTTAAAGTAATATCAAAATACAAGTTGAAAAATATTAATTTGGTTCAATTCATTTAGTATTTAAAAAAAATGGGGACTAACGTGGGGCACCATCAAAGTAAAAATATAGATAAATTTTGGTTGGCAATCATGTTTACATTAAAGTAATATCAATATATATTTGAAAATTGTTAATTTCGTTTGATTTCCTTGGTATTCAAGAAAAATGGCGACTAACGTGGGGCACCCTTATTTTTAAATATAGATGAATTTTGATACGTTTCTTTGAATTATTCAACTTCGTATTTTGCATAAGTCAAATGTTACATGTATATAATGTAAGATGAGTATAAACGTGAGCGATATTTCCACGGCTAAATGTTAACCTTCGGAGGTTAGCGCATCATTAAAATGTATGCAGCGTCGCGGTTTCAATCAACGCAGATCCGATTTCCATCTCGCGTTTATTAATTCGTGGAATATATTAGTAACCGTATCACCATCATCATCATGATCATCTTGCAAAGGTGTGAATATGGATGAGACGAGAAGTGTAAATTTTTTATCGGAAATACCTCTGGTGTTACGAAGTAGCTGGGACTCTTCTCGATGGTGACTTGACCGGAATAGGAATGGGGCATCTTCATGCGATACCATTCCAAACCCTTGTTGTAGTTCTCATCCCTGTCGAAGAAATGCACCTCCCCTGCTGCTTTCTGCACGCGCGGATGCAAATTTAACATCTCAAGGAGCGCCCTCGTTCCGCATTTCCTCACACCTGCAACAAAAAAAAACATGGAACAATCAACAGTTATCCTTTATCCGCACTATACATTCGCCAGAGGACGAAGCTTTCAACCAGCACAAACGGCGTGTAAAATTGCAATACACTTGGAGCGAAAAACCATTTGAAATTGCAACAAGTATAAACGATTCGATATTTTAACAACTTTTTTATTTTGGTACAATGACCTCTAGTAAAATAAATGAAATATGTAAGTAGGACACGATAAAAATACGATTCTTGTACAATTGAACAAAAATTCCTCATTGTATTCAAAAAACGATGAAAGTTACATTCTTTAAAAAAAAAGTTATAGAACCAAAATGCTTATAAATAAGAACGAAATAAGTACGTACATTCATTCAATAAAAAGTAGAATAAATTAATTAAAAAAAATACTATTTTAGTGGCGCCTAAAGGAATGCAACAAAAAACGCAGACGTCTAGCGCTTATCTGAAATACGCACAAAATTTATGAATGAAAATAAGCGAACAATGAATGAAGCGTAGTAATAAACACGTACACAAAAGATGTCTATCAAATTCGGTCTAGCTATAAAGATAATTTTTTTTCATTCTAAGTACCAGAGACACAAAAACACAAAAAAACTGTAGACATTATTTCCTTGTCTGGAGTATTTTTATTTGATTCGCGCGTAAATTTAAAAATATATTTGTAAATATTTCTTTCAATACTTAAATTTCCTTTTTATTAATGTTTATAATTTTATTGTTTATGAGAAGAATTTTCCAGAAATGTAGACATTTGTTGTACGTTTGAAAAGTGTTAATTGACGTATATAATGTATAAACAATTGACATTAACAGTCATGGGACAACTGCGATAACGGATTGAGAATTAATGTGACGTAATTTGCATAAAAATAAATCATCAATGTCAAATAAAAGCATTGGAATTTAAATGAATGTTTCAGTAAAATATGGCATAATTAGGTCGATCAAATTTATTGGAAACTATTGACAAGTGTCAAAATATATAATTTAACTGGTGTAGTTATTTCAAAATTAATGACACATTTTTGACATAAGTAACTTCAATAACAAGTGACACATCGTTGCATAATTGTTAATAAAGAAACGTGGATAATTGGTTTTTTGGTAAAAATTTAGATAAAAGAAGTGAAAAAATTCTGAAAGTATAATTAACTGAAAAATATTTGAAAAATTGCTATGTGACCAGTAGATATTTGAAAATGTCATTGACAAGTGACACTTCGTTGAATCAATGTGAATAACAGAACATGTATATTTGGATTTCAGGCAAAAATTTCTACATTTATAAAAACAAGCGAACATTTCTGAAAGGTAAATTAGGATAATTAAATTAACTGAAAACTATTGATAATTTGTTATGAATTCTGTGACTAACAGATGTCTGAAAATAAATGACATAAGTAATTGGACAAATCCAAAATGTCATTGAGTGAGACTATGTTGAATCATTGTAATTAACGAAACGTGAATACTTGAATTTCAGCCAACTATTTCAGTATTTTGAAATGGAAATAAAAACACAATTAATTGTCACAAGCAACATCTATTATAGCTGTTTATCAAATAACGACACAAATTTGACATATGTAAATGTCATTAACATTGCATCACCGTAGGTAACGAAACGTGAAAACTTGGATTTCAGCCAACTGTTTCAACATTTTGAAAAGGAAATAAAAGAAATTCTAAATGCATAATTAGGTCGATCGAATTAACTGTTGACAAGGTAGGTAAGGTATCAACAGATGTTTTCAAAGAGGTTTCATGTGATCAGTGTGTATGTTTACAGCTGCGACGTACCGATTATTATTGCTTGCGGCAGTTTTCGTCCTGCCGAAGGATAGAGTCGCCTGGAGAGGAGGAAGAGTGATGGCCTGTTGTTGTGGTCCGCGTTGCCGGCCCTTTGCAGACTGTTAATGGCGCTGTCGTAAATCATGTGAAAGGTCAGGCATAAGGACAAGATCATCACGGCGAGGATAGCAAATGCCATCTTCGGCCGTGACACGCCGACCACCACCACGCAGTCGGCAGGATCGTTCTCCACTGATCTCATCGCAATCCTCGGCAACCATCTGTTGAGAGAGAAAAGAAACACAGATATAGAAATAGAACAAAAACAAATTCAAAATAGTAATGATTTCATGCATCAACACTATGTCTGATGTAATACTTAAATATTTGTCAGAAGTACCAAACTATACTTTAACTTGTAATCATTGGATATAATTGAGTCACAATTGTCAACTGTCATTACCTGTTTAAATTAAATTTGAAAATTAATATTATATTAAAGAAACAATGTTTTAAATAATACTGTCATTGTTCAGTTAACGTACATAATACGTTTGCAATTTGTCTTACACTGAATCGAATCATTACAGAATGAAATCAAAACGTTATAGATTGGTGATCATTGGATATAATTGATACAAATGTCAAACACAACTGTCAACTGTCATTTTCTGTTTAAAGCAACGTTTGAAAACAAATATTATATTAAAGATACAATATTTTAAAAATATATTATCATTGTTCAGTTAACGTACATAATACGTTTGCTTAGTCGTACGCTGAATCGAATCATTACAGAATGATTTTGCTATTAACGGTGAATCAAAACATTATGGATTGATAATCATTGGATATAATACTTTTGCAACTTGTACGCTGAATCGAATCATTACAGAATGATTTTTCTATTAGCGATGAATCTAAACATTATAGATTGGTGATCATTGAATATAATTGAGACAAATGTCAAACACAACTGTCAACTGTCATTGTCTCTTAAAAACAAATTTTAAAATTAATATTATATTAAAGAAACAATGTTTTAAATAATACTGTAATTGTTCAGTTAACATACATAATACGTTTGCAACTTGTCGTATGCTGAATCGAATCATTACAGAATGATTTTGCTATTAGAGGTGAACCAAAACATTATAGATCGGTAATCAGTGGATATAATTTAGACAAATGTCAAACACAACTGTCAACTGTCATTGTCTGTTTAAAGCAACGTTTGAAAACTAATATTATATTAAAGAAACTATGTTTGCAAAATATTCTGTCATTGTTCAGTTAACGTACATAACACGCTTGCAATTTGTCGTACGTTGAATCGAATCATTACAGAATGATTTTGCTATTAGAGGTGAATCAAAATATTATAGATCGGTAATCATTGGATATAATTGAGACAAATGTCAAACACAACTGTCAACTGTCATTGTCTCTTAAAAACAAATTTTATATTAAAGAAACAATGTTTTAAATAATACTATGATTGTTCAGTTAACATACATTCAGTTAACGTAACGTACGTTTGCAACTTGTACGCTGAATCGAATCATTATAGAATGATTTTGCTATTAGAGGTTAATCTAAACATTATAGATTTTTCAGCGTATTCTACGTTTACTCAAACGTACACCATTTTTTTTTCATTCTTCGTTCGCTCGAACGTACTTTATTTTCAAACTAACTTACACTTATTAGTAGGAAGATTTTATACTAAAAAATATAATTATGTACATATTATCGAACGTACGTTAAGTGAGTTATAACAGTATACTAAATTGAAGCAATTTCTATTCAACATATCATAAAATAAAATAACAAACATATTTTTTTGCAAAGTAAGCAAATGGTTTCATTTTTACCCCTAAAATTCATCCCTCGTTTATATAAAAAAAAAAGCGTAACGCAGAATATGATACATTAAGGTTTGCGGCGCAATCTGCGTGAAATACAGGCCACCTCCTACACATCCTCCTCAAACCACCCCGTGTTTATTTCAGGCGCATTAAACGTGGAGAGTCCGTGTTATTACCTTTTATTACATCATTTTCCAGCGCATTAATGTCCCCAACTCCCACGCTGAAAACACGCCCGGCAGCTTCTTAGATGGCGCTCGTTTACTATTATTACCACGATTACCATGGTTACCAGATTATCGTTGGTCCAATTTCAATTAATCCAAAAGTACGCGCGTCGACCGACAGATGGCGTCATCCCAAATCATTTGATTACGCAATCGAACGATACATACACGGGACGTTCGCAGAAACGTACAGATAGATAGAGAAACGCAATCTCGTCGAAATGATGTACGATAACCGATTGTTTTCATGGAACTATTTGCATTCCCAGAAGGTTAACTCGCAATTGCTGTCTCATATCTCTTTCACCACTTCGAGCCTTGCTCGCGCGTGCAATTCTCAATTTTATTTTTATCCTTATTTTTATTTACGTAATCATCACGAATGAAACGTAAGATTTCCTTTCCTGCAATCTATAGGTGAGGAGAATGAAGATGAAAATTTGTTTTTAGAGTTACAAGAACAACAACAATAACGCAAATACAATACGTATTTAAATATAGAGCACTGAAAATCAGAATGAAAAAACAAAACAAAAAATAGAGACGAGTAGTTTGTTTTTCATGGCAGACGTTAAAAATAGACGTTACGTGAGCGAATTCACTTTTTTCGTCGTGATGCAATCGCCGTTCGGTCGACCTCCCAAAAATTTCGTCTGACATTACATTTTGAAAAATCTATTTTAACCTTATGTCCTACATCTGCACTTTTTCATATGCAAATACAATAGTTTATCTTTTAATTAAAAAAAAATCACATAAAAATATATTTTTTTGGATTTATCAAGAAGTTTTTCATAATTATTAAAAACAAACGTTTCTAATGGAAAAAACTGAGTTTTTTAGATTTATGTATTTTTTAGTTATGTTTAATTTCTCAAAATGTAATTTTCTTGAATTTATCTAAAAGAATCATTTATTAAAAACTGCCATTTTTATATAGATTTATGTATTTTTTATTATTATTACTTATTTAAAATTAGAAGAAAAAAAAAATTATTATATAAAAATGATATTTTTTCTATAAATGTATTTGTTTTTTTAATTATTTTTGCTTATTTAATATTAGAAGACAAGCATTAAATTATTTTAATAAAATGTAATTTTCTTGAATTTCTCAGTAAATATATCATAATTATTAAAAAAAAATGACATTTTTTATAGAATTTGTCAAAAATTGTCATCTTGATGACCAACTTCATTTTATATGAAACAGTATTGTTAAACATAGTTATTAAAAAAAAAATGACATTTTTTATATAGATTTATGTATTATTTAATATTTATTATTTTATATTTATTTACTGCAAAATTTTTACAGAATATTTGATATATATTAAAAAGCTTTAATAATGCAATAAGCTAACATTTTTATATAAAATTACGAACATTTTATTATTCAATATTATCAGACAAAATAATTTCACAAAATACTCTAAAATTTTACATACAATATTTGTTACAGCTCCAAAAAAAGGCAATTAAACAAAACTCAAATATGTTTTAAATTAATTAAAATTTCTTGTATATTTGTTGAAAATTGAAATACATTTCTATAAAAGAAAAACAAATTTTAGCCCGAACGGCAAAAACATAAAAATATATATAATTTTAGCTTTTCGCAACATTTGCTGCAACAACAACAACAAAAAAAATGCGAAAATATATTTTGCACATTTGTCGGAATTCAATCGGCTAGGATTTATTTGTTACATATTTGCTTTAGGGATTTTCATTTCCACGTTGACTGCACGAAAAATCAACAACAACAACAACAAAAAAACAAACATCGATTTTCATCCCACCCGAAAACGTAGACAAAATTCTGTATATATTTATCATCTCGTGTCATTCCGTGTTTGCAAATCCTGCTTTCGCATTGTCCGATAAATATTTTTTTTGTACGTTTGAGATACACGTCAGATTTACATACACTAAAATTTATACAATCTAAACAACCGGAAACGAAGGAAAACGTATAGCAACAAACGAAATGGACAAAAATAATCTAAAATGAAATGTAAATATTTGCAATTCTAAAATCCCTAAATTTTTTGCTTCATTGTTACATCTGTTATAGATGTACTTAAAAAAAAGTTAGGTTAGGTTAGATTAGGTTATGTTTCTATTGGATAAGCTATGATAGTTTATATTGTAATGCAAAATTAATACAAATACAAATGTACATTTTAATTTACATTTGTATTTACATTTGTATTTCTTTAATTTCAGGTTATGATAGTTTTTGTTGAAGATTTTTTGAAGTCGTGTTTTGCAAAATTGCTTTTTATTATTATGTTGTGGAGTATTTCGGTATCACAAGTGGCTCCTCCACAGAACTAACGTCAAAGCTTTTACGGCGGATATATCCGCCGCTTGCCCGCAAAGTGTTAAGTGTCTAGAGACAAGTGACTTTAAAGAAATGTTATTGTAGTTGTATAAAGAAATCCAAAACTAAAAACAGTGAATTTGTTAATAATATTGTATATAGTGAGGACATTAATAATTATTTGCAAGCGACGAAGAAAAATTGGACGAAATTAAGATGAAAGTTGAAAGATAAAACGAAACACATTATCATGGATCAATAGGACATCAACCTTTAATTCGTTCGGCCCTGCCCTTTACAACACGATTAGTATTAACACAGAAATGACGTAATTGCGGAATTACACTAGAAAGTAAAGAAGTAATGATGATGGTAAAAAAAAACTTACACAAAATTTGATTCTTGCTAAAAATGAACGTAAATTTCTTCAATAATGGAACAAATCACTGACAGATTTCTGCTGAAATAGACCATCTTCAAGTTTTCAAGATAACAACGCATGATAATTACATATTTCAGTATCATAAACTGAAAAACTTCTACCATCGATATTTCGTCTTTTTCAGATCATAGCTGACGAACGGATAGAAGCACAAACAAGACTCATTTGAAAGGTGAGACTTTCAGCATTGATTTGTATATTTGATGATCTATCTTAGGAAAACTAAAGATTTCTAAAATCGACGTTTCTCGATTTACGTAACTTTAATTCAAGAAAAACGAATGAAATTCCAGCAAAATTTTAGGATCAATGAAAAATTATGTAATTATCCTGAAATTAATGAAAACGTTGATCTGGTCAACCAACGAAACTTTTGACAGCTCAGACCAGACGAAGGGATGACAGCACAAAAATGTCATTAGGCTGTCATTAGGAAAGGTGAGACTTTAATCTTTAATTTGGATGTATAATGCTTTATATTGGTTTAATATGGATGATGCATTTACTTGAGTATTTATCACTCAATTACGTAATTAACATTACACATTACAATTGCAAACTGTACACAAATTTTGATTCTAAATAAGAAACTTTGGAACAAATTTTAATTTTCAGTGTAAAATTTAAATTAATTAAAATAAATTAATGAACAAATCATGACAAAAATACTATTTATTGTTGCAGATGTTCCATCAACATTACCAGAGGGACAGACACAAACACACAAACATCAAATGCAAACGTTTTTTTTGCGACCTTTTCATTGACACAGAAATCGAAAACAGAGGCGAATATGTGTATATACATAAAGTGAACGGATGCAGGCAGCGGCATTTAATTGATGGAGACATTCGTGTTCATTTGAATTTTACAACCATTTACGAATTAATTGAAGCCAGAACAAATACAAATCATTGCCAGAAGTGTCATCGTTTAAAACGCTCTAAATCACAATTAAAATCTACCAATGAAAAAAAAATAGTCCACCAATTAAAATAAAAACTTTTCACATATTTAATGCTTAATGTTTTTTTATATAAATGTGCACAGAAGTATTAATGTGAATATATTGTATTATATAACAAAGCAAATATAAGAAGACAGTCTCAAAACCCCGACAGTATCAAAATCTTGACAACCATAACCCCGACAGTATCAAAATCTCGACAACCATAATCCCGACAGTATCAAAATCTCGACAACCATAATTCCGACAGTATCACAAATCCGACAATCATAATCTAATTGTATTTTAGATTATTCCATTATTTTTAAGGTTTATTATGAGTAAGTCCATATCAAGTAATAAAAGATACTGTCAGGATTAAGGTTGTCGGGATTTTGATACTGTCGGGATTTCAATTGCCGGGAATTTGATTGTCGGAATTTCAATATAGATACTGCGGATATATATATATTGGATAGGTCAATAGGTCGACGACCTTCTGTTTTTTTTATGTCCTTTTTTTTTGTATTGGTATCCTACAAAACCCATAGATTATTATTTCAAATACCAAATTCAAATATTTACTCTTTTAAATTGGAAGCCGAATTGCGAGCGAATCGACGCATCATCGTACGCTGAGCAGACCGCAAAATTGATCTGGATTGGTACGTATCAACAGTCATAACAAAAAAAAATGTAACATATACATTTGCTTTTAATTATTGAAAATATTACGTTATGCAGTATACATCAGTTATTATTGCTACCGTATTATTTATCGCATCGGCATGAACCGATGAAAACCTGGAAAAAAACAATTAAAAAATAACAATACTTGGAAAAAACAATTATTATCATTATTTTCAAAAACTATGAAATACACTTAACAATAATTTCAGTGGTGATAATGCATATCTATAGTTAATTTTGTGTTTTTAATTTTGCATTCTACTTTTTTTAACAAATATATTCCGTTTTTTAGGTATACATATAAAACAAAACAAAGTAAACTAAATTTTAGCTTAGGTTATGATACATTTCAATAGGTTAGGTTTTTTTTATTAAAGCAATATTTCTTCAAATTTAGGTTAGCTTTATGTAAAAAAATCAACAAATATTTCAATTACTCTACTGTATTTATGTTTTTCATTATGAATATACGATTTTCCCATAAGTATAAGAAATAGAATTAAACCATTACTCAAATTAGATTAGATTAGATTAATTTAGTATAGGATACATTATATAAGTTTGGGTTAAGTTATGATACATTTCAATGTTAAATTAGGTTAGGTTTACATAATAAATTTTTCAATAAAATTGAATTATTCTGCTATATTCATAACGCATTTCATTTACTAAATTTACGATTTTGCCAATTTGAATGTATTTGTTGTTCTATAAAAAAAGTAGAATATAAATATTACTCAATTTAGGTTAGATTAGGTTAACTTAGTATAGGATAAACTATGTCAGTTTTGGTTAGGTTATATTAGAAAACATTACTCAATTTATGTTAGGTTAACTTATAATATTAAAAACTTTGTAAGTTTAAGTTAGGTTATGTTAGATAACATTATTCAATTTAGGTTAGGTTAACTTAGTATGTTAATAATAATATGTTATCATAGGTTAATTTAGTATAGGATAAATTATATAAGTTTGGGTTAAGTAACGACACATTTCAATGTTAAATTATGTAATAAATTTGTCAACAAAATTGAATTATTCTGCTATATTCATAACGCATTTCATTTAATAAATTTACAAATTTGCCCAATTTGACTGTATTTGTTGTTCTATAAAAAAAAAGAATATAAATATTACTCAATTTAGGTTACATTAGATTAACTTAGTATAGGATAAACTACGTCAGTTTTGGTTAAATTATGTGAGATAACATTACTCAATTTACGTTAGGTTAACTTAGAATATTATAAACTTTGTAAGTTTAAGTTAGGTTAGGTGTTAGATGACATTATTCAATTTAGGTTAGGTTATCTTAGTATAGGATAAACTATTTAAGTTCAGGTTATAATATGTTATATGTAATATGTTAGAGAATATCATTCAATTTAGGTTCGATTTGATTAACTTAGTATAAGCTAAATTATGAAAGTTGGGTGTTAGTTATGACACATTGCAATATTTAATTAGGTTAGATTTAGTTCAAAAATTTGTCAAACATTTTAAATAAAATTTATAATTTCTATATAAAAAATAGATTACAAGCATTAATCAATTTAAGTTAACTTAATTTCATAAAAATTGTAGTTAGATTTCAATGCGTACATTAG